>NC_087205.1:67896348-67911112 GCF_015104395.2 Macrobrachium nipponense
CTTTTTTCACATTATCCCATGATTTGACAACAAATTCACACTACATCCAAGGAAGGAGCACGCATTGTTCCGCCTTTTTCTCCATGCAACATCCAATTGTTCCATTCTTGTCTTACGTTATCTTTAAATATTACTGGTATTTCATATAGTAAGTAGAGCAACATATGTACCGTAATAACATTCAGGTTATTTTAAATGATATGTTTTACCCTGCTGCTGCTTATTTTGAGTGTACGGTTGGCCTCAGATTTTATAGGTCGACTAATATACCCGAGAATTAGTTAAAATCCTAAAAATATACTCAGAATTGGGGGGTCGACTTATCCTCGGTTCGACTATACGCGAAATATACGGTAGTTCAGGCTTCCGCCGCTAGATGCTACCTGAGGCAACCCTCAAGCACAGTGTGCCAACTGGCGTCATCGTGGGAAGACGTATAGCTGCACGGTTCACATTATTTAGAAGTACTTCACGCCTTTTTTGTCTATTTTTACGATGACTCAAGGACCGGAACAGCGTGCTGCCTTAAAATTCTGTTTTTTGCTGGGGAAAACGGCAGCGGAAACAGATGCTATGCTTCGAACAGCTTACAAAGATGTTGCCATGAGTAAAACACAAGTTTACGAGTGGTTTGCACGCTTTAAGAATGGTCAAATGTCACTGGAAGACCAGCCTCGTTCAGGGCGACCTTCAACCTCCCGAACGGATGAAAACATCACTAAAATTCATGAACTGATCATGGAAGACCGTCGCAGAACAATTGATGAGCTTGTTAATTTGACTGGTGTGTCCTGGAGTTCATGTCAACGAATTTTGAGCGAGGAATTGGGAATGAAAAGAGTTGCAGCAAAAATGGTGCCTTGCTTCCTCACGGACAGTCAAAAGCTGTCACGAATGGATGCCTGTCGTGAACTGAAAGAACAGTTGGAAGTTGATCCAGACCTTTTTTCGAAGGTCATTACAGGTGATGAAAGCTGGTGCTATGGCTACGACCCAGAATCAAAGCAGCAATCAAGTCAGTGGAAGCATCCAATGTCACCACGACCCAAAAAAAGCGCGTCAAGTGAAAGTCCAGTGTCAAGACGATGCTGATTTGTTTCTTCGGTGTGAAAGGAATTGTCCTCAAGAATTCGTTCTTGCAGGTCACACCGCCTTGAGTGGACAGTTTTCTGACCAAGAATGGCATGACCCCACTTACCCACCCTCCCTATTCACCGATCTTGCTCCCTGTGACTTCTTTTTGTTCCCCCGAATGAAGAAAGCCCTCAAAGGAAAACGTTCTGCAGACGTTGAAGAGGTTCAGAAGGAAAACGACGGAGTCATTAAAAGCCATAACTTCACAAGAGTTCCAGAATTGCTTTCAACATGGAAAAACACGTCTGGATAAGTGCATTGCTTCAAATGGAGAATACTTTTTGAAGGTGATAAGACTGTAAACATGTAACAATAACTGAATAAAATTCTATGACACAATTCCAGTTACTTTTGGGTCCCCCTCATATATATATATATATATATATATATATATATATATATATATATATATATATATATGTATATATATATATATATATATGAGAGGGCCTCAGAACCACAAGGTGGTAAACGCCACTGTTAAAAAATGGGTAAATTGCCTTCAAAGTCTAGCATTCATTATTCTGCTTCTAAGAAAGATATTGATTTAAACTAAGTTTCATATGAAAGCCCTACCCTTTATAAATTTTTTTTGTGAAAATTAAAAAAAAAAAATGTGGGGGTGTGCTTGTGCGCTAGCATTCAAAATGTACGCCTAACCCCTCCCCCATTTGTGTTATTTTTATTCATAACCAGCACTTAAACCATAATTGAATATGTAAAAGTGTTATTATATTCGTGTTATAACAGCAATAGATCGGTGTACCTACTATTGTTTTCTTTTGCAATGCACTAATCACTCGCTTATCAATAATGACAAAAATCTAAAGACAGCCTTGCTTTCAAACTTTATGCATAACATTATCATTCTTGACACAATAAGCATACGTTTTCTCTTTACGTGGGAGCTTCTCTCCAATCGTAGCATGACGTCTTTTCACTGGGTTGGTCGTAACTAACGACTGAATGTAAGCAGTTTGCTTATCATAATCTCCCAAACCATAAAACCCATTGAATAAAACCTCCATCCACTATAGGCCTACCAAGCCTGCTAAAGCAACCATCACGACATGGTTGGCCTACACTATGTGCAGGTACAAGTTTGCATGTACGCCGAGAAACATATTCTTGGCCAGCGTCATGCAATAACTTAACACTGTTTTTCTTCCATGACGCTTCATTCCTTGTCCTTTTTCTTCCTCTTGGCTGTTGCACGACATCATTGTGGTCACTCACTATCAGAGGAAGGCATAATGGCGCTAAATAAGGGATAATAATCCCAAAAAACCAAACCACAACACCGTGGGCAACCGAATTCCTCCGTGAAAATCACCAGATTGTAAACTGTGTGGTGATTGGCCGATACTTACGGGCGCCTTATGGGGAAAAATGCTGATTGGCTTAGAACTGACTACCCGCTTAGTGACACGTGCTCTCATTGGCTCACTCTTGAGCTGCTAACGTGCTTCTTTGTGGTTCCAACTGAGCTCTTGTAATCTCCGTGCGACACCACATTCATTCATGTAGTCAAAATCAATAATTCCTACTGCTCAAGTAGGGATTTCGACCTTTTTGAAACTCCTGAATAGCATAGAAATACAATAAATACAGAGAAACGTTGTCAAATCTACTGTATGCCTAACTCAATATTGGTGGGGGTGGCGTTTACAACTCTGTGTTCTGAGGGCCCTCATCTATATAATATATATATATATATATATATATATATATATAGATATATATATATTATATAATATGATACTATATTAATATATTACTATATTGATTGTTATTTCCATCTATCATTCTTTGAACATATCTGATTCTTAGGGCCTGATCTTGTGCCGCTGTTATCATTCCTTCAGTTATTATATATTAATTATTATTATTATTATTTTTTTTTTTTTATAGTGTGGGGTTCCGGGTTGCATCCTGCCTCCTTAGGAGTCCCTCACTCTTCTTACTATGTGCGCCATTTCTAGGATCATACTCTTTTGCATGAGTCCTGAAGCTACTTCAGCCTCTAGTTTTTCCAGATTCCTTTTCAGGGATCTGGGGATCGTGCCTAGTGCTCCTATGATTATGGGTACAATTTCCACTGGCATAGTCCCATATCCTTCTTATTTCTATTTTCAGGTCTTGATACTTATCCAGTTTCCCTTCTTTTTCTCTTCAACTCTGGTGTCCCATGTATTGCAACATCAATGAGTGATACTTTCTTCTTGATTTTGTCAATCAACGTCACGTCTGGTCTGTTTGCATGTATCACCCTACTGTTCTGATACCATAGTCCCAGAGGATCTTTGCCTGATCGTTTTCTATCACTCCTTCAGGTTGGTGCTCATACCACTTATTACAGCAAGGTAGCTGATGTTTCTTGCACAGGCTCCAGTGGAGGGCTTTTGCTACTGAATCATGCCTCTTTTTTTTTGTACTGGTTCTGTGCAAGTGCCGACATTCGCTTGCTATGTGGTTTATGGTCTAATTTTTTCGTATTGCACTTCCACATATGGGAGAGATTGTTATTTCCATCTATCGTTCTTTGGATATATCTGGTTCTTAGGCCTGATCTTGTGCCGCTGTTATCATTCCTTCAGTTTCCTTCTTGAGCTCTACCCCTCTGTACCATTGCCATGTGTCATCGCTGGCCAGTTCTTTAGTCTCTCTCATGTATTGTCCGTGCATTGGTTTGTTGTGCCATTCCTCTGTTCTGTTTGTGATTCTCCTGTCTGTATATTTCTGGGTCTTCATCTACTTTTATCAGTCCTTCCCATGCACTCTTGAGCCACTCGTCTTCACTGGTTTTCAGATATAATCTGTTCTCGATGTTGACGCAGTCCTCTATGCTTAGTAGTCCTCCTCCTCCTTCCTTTCGTGTTATGTATAGTCTGTCCGTATTTGCTCTTGGGTGTAGTGCTTTGTGTATTGTCATATGTTTCCTAGTTTTCTGGTCTATGTTGCCGAGTTCTGCCTTCGTCCATTCCATTATTCATGCGCTGTATCTGATTACTGGCGCTGCCCATGTGTTTATGGCTTTTCCATATTTCCAGCATTGAGTTTTGACTTGAGTATCGCCTTGAGTCTCTGCATATATTCTTTCCTAATCGTGTCCTTCATCTCTTGGTGTTTTATATCCCTTCCTTCCATTATTCCCAGGTATTTGTATCCAGTCTCATCTATGTGTTTGATGTTGCTCCCATCTGGTAGTTTTATCCCTTCAGTCCTTGTTACTTTGCCCTTTTGTATGTTGACTAAGGCGCATTTTTCTATTCCAAACTCCATCCTGATGTTCCCAGATACAATCCTTAGTCTGGATTAGGGTATCTATTTCCTTGATGCTCTAACCATACAGCTTGATGTCGTCCATGAACATCAGATGGTTAATTCTGTTGCCTCTTTTCTTGAGTTGGTACCCAGCATCCATCTTCTGCAGTACTTTTGTCATGGGAATCATGGCTACTACGAAGAGTAGTGGGGAGAATGAGTCGCCCTAGAAGATCCCTCTCCTGATATTAACCTCTGCTAGTCTTATTCCAGAGCTCGTAAGTATTGTATTCCAGTTACGCATTGTATTTTTGAGGAAGCTGATGGTGTTTTCCTCTGCCCCATATATTTTCAGGCATTCTATCAGCCATGTGTGTGGTATCATGTCGAAGGCTTTCTTATAGTCTATCCATGCCATGCTTAGGGTGGTTTTCCTTCTCTTACTGTTCTTCATTACCATTTTGTCTATCAGGAGCTGGTCTTTGTGCCCCTACACTTCCTTCTGCAGCCTTTCTGTTGGTTGGGGATGCTGTTTGTATCCTCTAGGTAGTTGTATAGCCTTTCGCTGATGATACCGTTAGTAACTTCCATATTATTGGTAGGCAGGTGATAGGCCTGTAGTTACTGGCTATATTTCCCTTACTCTTGTCTTTCTGGACTAAGGATGTTCTTCCTGTGGTCATCCATTTGGGCGCATGGTGATTTGTGATACAATGCTGGAGTTGTTCTGCTATTCTTGGGTGTAGGGCCTTGAAGTTTTTGAGCCAGTATCCATGGACTTCATCGGGACCTGGGACTTTCCAGTTGGGCATTTTCTTTAGTTGGTGTCTGACTATGTCTGTCGTGATGTCAGTGAATCTTTGTTTTACTCTCCCTGTTTCTTCTGCCTTGACTTCCTGGAGCCATGTTGCATGTTTGTTGTGTGATACCGGATTGCTCCATATGTTTTTTTCCCAGAGTCTCTTACTTGGTTCGCCTTCAGGAATTTCTTGGTGGTTGTCTTCCCCTCTTAGTTGGCTGTATAGTCTCTGGTTGGTTTCCGAATAGTTTGTTCTGTTAATATCCCTTATTCCTGTTCATGTATCGTTGGATCTTATGTGCTTGGCCTTAAGCCTCTGTTTTTACATCCTCTATTGTGTTGTTTAGTCGTGTACTTTGTATATTTCGTTCAGTTCCTCCCTTGTTTTTCTTGCTTCTTAGCCTTTTTTCTGCATCTCTTTCAGTTTACTCAAGTCAGATCTCATCACCATGATTTGCTTTTCCAGGCGCCTTTTCCAAGGCGGTTACTGTTTTGGTTTCTGTTGGGTTGGTTGTGCTGGTGGTGTTGGTGTTCATGTCACCATCAGTTCTGCTACCAATCTTGCTCCTGCATATGTCAAGTTATTTGTTTTCTGTGATATTGGTGGTGTATTTAGTTATCTCATTATTTCATTGACCTCCTTGTTTTCTCCCTTAATTTCTTGGTGTTGTAGGCTTTCATGGAGGGGATCTTTGTTCTCTCCGTGTCTGGCTTCATCTGTTGTCTGATCTTTTCTACCATTCCGTCCTGTCTGTTACTTCGTCAGTGTTTCCTCATGTGTCATTGTTTGATACCTCATCATCCCTGTCGTCTTCTGTGGCATCGTCTCTCCAGTTCTTTTTCTTCATGTTCCTTACTTGGTCTGCCAGCCTGTGCTCTGTTTGTTTGGGGGTTGTTATTCCTTCTCTATTCCCTTCCAGATGTTGATCAACCTCCTCCTATATCCTCTCTCCGTCAGGTTGCTTCTGATGTAGCATCTCCATATTTCCTTATTTTCTTCTCTTGTCCATTTCTTCCTCTGGTGGTTTGCTTCTGTAGCTCCAGTCTCTGGTTGTTGGTTACTGTCGTTGTGGTGTCAGTTGCTGGATGACGACCTCCAAGTACCTGACCATCACCTTCAATTGGGCTGAATAGCTGGCTGCCGGACGAAGCTCCTTGTTGCCAGAGGTTCCATTTACGTCGTCGTTTAATTCTTCATTTCTTTCCATCATCGCTGAGTTTTGCTATTTAACCCATAGCAGGACCCTACCCCATCAGGAATAGGTACTCATTTACAGCTGAGTAGACTGAGGAAATTATGGTAAAGATTCTTTCCCAAGGAATCAATGCTGAGGAGAGCGGTCACCCATCCAACGACTGACCAGCCCCAATGTTGCTTAACCAGTCAATTGACGACCTAACCCACTCTGCCACGGCGCCACATTATTATTATTATTATTATTATTATTATTATTATTATTATTATTACTTGAAGATATTAACCCTCTTTACGCGCGAAGCGGTAAAAAAAAAAATTGTCTTCCCGTGTGCTGGAGGTGTTTCAGAGTGAGCGCGGAAGCGGAAAAAATATTTTTTTCAAAAAAATCACAGCCCGCTTAGTTTTCAAGATTAAGAGTTAATTTTTGGCTCCTTTTTTTGTCATTGGCTGAAGTTTAGTGCAACATCAGAAATTAAAATAATTATCATATCATATATAAATAATGCGATATATGTAGCGTAAAAACGAAATTTCGTATATAATTGTATTCAAAATCGCGCTGTGCGCAAAACGGTTTAAGGTAACAAGTTACTTTATTTTTTTTGTAATGTACACTAAATTGCAATCATTTTGGTATATAGCACATTGTAAAACGATAAAAGCAACACAGAGAAAATATTATCACAAAATAATGCATGAATTCGTAACGCTCAGACGTAAACAAATATTTTTTTCAAAAATTCACCATAAATCTAAATATTGTCCTAGAGACTTCCAATTTCTTTCAAAATGAAGACAAATGATTGAATATTACTATACTGTAAGAGTATTAGCTTATAATTGCAGTTTGACCATATCTGACAGTTAAAGTTGACCGAATGTCAAATTTTTTTATATATATATTTTTAATATGCAATTATTATGGAAATAAGAAAGCTACAACCTTTGAATATTTTTTCGTTTTATTCTACATAAAATTGCGCACACGTTTTCATATATAAAACTCTATGAAATGCCTAATATGGCACGGAGCAATATTCCGAGAATGGTACGTACGCATTCGGAGATTTGTGGCGGAGAATCCGCGCAGCGGAGGGAAGGAAAGATTTTTTTTTAATTCACCATAAATCTAATATTTTGCTAGAGACTTTGAATTTGTTTCAAGATGAAGATAAATGACTGAATATTACTAGACTGTAAGAGTTTTAGCTTACAATTGCGTTTTTTCGACCATTTCGGTAGAGTCAAAGTTGACCGAACGTGGTTTTTTTTCTATCGTGATTTATATGCAAATATTTCAAAAATGAGAAAGCTACAACCTTCAATTATTTATTGGTTGTATTCTACATTAAATTGCGCACATTTTCATATATAAAACTTTATGTAAAGGCTAATTTAAAATTGTGCAAACATTACCACAATCGCACGTGATTTTATCGGAAGAGTTTACCGCACGGACGTAAAGAAAATGTTATTTTTTTCATAAATTCACCATAAATAAAAATATTGTGCTAGAGACTTCCAATTTGTTGAAAAATGAAGTTAAATGCTTGAATATTACTAGAATATAAGCGTTTTAGCTTACCAATTGTTTCGTTTTCGACCATTTCGGTAGAGTCAAGTTACCGACGAAGGTTGAAATTTTGGCAATTATCGTTATTTATATGAAAATATCTCAAAACTGATAAAAGCTACAACCATGGGTTGTTTTTAGTTGTATTGTGCATGAAATTGCGCACATTTCCTTTTTCCATTTTTATATAAAACTTTATATAACGGCTAATTTTAAAATGGTGCAAACATTACCACAATCGCGCGGACGTAAGGAAAAAGTTTTTCCATAAATTCACCATAAATCGAAATATTGTGCTAGAGACTTCCAATTAGGTGCAAAATTAAGGTAAATGATTGAATATTACTAAAATATAAGAGTTTTAGCTTACAATTGCATTTTTCGACCATTTCGGTAGAGTCAAAGTTGACCGAAGGTTGAAATTTTGGCAATTATCGTTATTTATATGAAAATATCTTAAACTGATAAAAGCTACAATCATGAATATTTTATTGTTGTATTCTACATAAAAATGCACACACATCATATAATACTTCATGTAACGGCTAATTTACAATGTACAAAAATTATGTCGAAAGTGACAAAATAATTTCCAAGATGTGTCACAGATACTTTTTAGTGTGGCAAGAAAGAAATTCGCGCTTGCGCACCTGCGTAACGATTGTAAACAAAACAACACCTTGATCCGTGAACTCCCAGCATCCCCCAAGGCGCGTGATTCAAAAGTTTTAGGCTGGTAGGCCATATAAGTATTTTTCCGGCGAATTTTAAAAAAAACGTTTTGTTAGTCGACGTAAAATACGTCCAGTCGGCACACGGGAAGACAAAAAATGTTGACGTAAAATACGTCCAGTCGGCGTAGAGAGGGTTAATAAACACATACATCTACCATAAAAATTCTCTCATCTCAGTAAGAGAGAGGAGTTATCCTTTTGTTAGTGAAATGGAAAGGTTATTTTTATCTCTAAAATACTACCCCATAAAAATTTTGTAATTACAGTTATATTATTATTATCATTAACTGAAAATATCAATAAACATAATACATACTAGTACCATAAAATTCTTTCATCTCGGTAAAATAGAGAGAAAAGAGAGTGTGTGTGTGTGTGTTTATCTCTCTTTTCACTCAGAGATGTTAATTTATGTACACGCTTCCAGCGGAAACAGGGAGGAGAGTTACCACTATGACATACATATCTTTTGTGGCAAAAGAGAGAGAAAAAGTCATTCTTATTTAAAAGTGAAATGGATAGATTATTGTATTTCTTTAAAATACTATTACATATTGTTGTTATTATTACGTATTATTATTTTTATTATTTATTATTTTTTTTTTTCTCTGGTTTATCACAGTCCTCCAATTCGACTGGGTGGTATTTATAGTATGGGGTTCCGGGTTGCATCCTGCCTCCTTAGGAGTCCATTGCTCTTCTTACTATGTGCGCCGTTTCTAGGATGACACTCTTCTGCATGAGTCCAGGAGCTAACTTCGGCCTCTAGTTTTTCCACAGATTCCTTTTCAGGGATCTAGGGATCGTGCCTAGTGTTCCTATGATTATGGATACAATTTCCACTGGCATATCCCATATCCTTCTTATTTATATTTTCAGGTCTTGATACTTATACATTTTTTTCCCTTTCTTTCTCTTCAACTCTGTTGTCCCATGGTATTGCAACATCATTGAGTGATACTTTCTTCGTGATTTTGTCAATCAATGTCATGTCTGGTCTATTTGCACTTATCACCCTATCTGTTCTGATACCATAGTCCCAGAGGATCTTTGCCTGATCGTTTTCTATCACTCCTTCAGGTTGGTGCTCGTACCATATTTACTGCAAGGTAGCTGGTGTTTCTTGCACAGGCTCCAGTGGAGGGCTTTTGCCACTGAATCATGCCTCTATTTGTACTGGTTCTGTGCAAGTGCCGGACATTCGCTTGCTACGTGGTTTATGGTCTAATTTTTCGTATTGCACTTCCTGCATATGGGAGAGATGTTATTTCCATCTATCGTTCTTTAGATATATCTGGTTATTAGGGCCTTATCTTGTGCCGTAGTTTAATGCAGATAGAATTGATGTTAAATTCTATTTCTTTTCTATTCTTTTCTATTCTTTCTGGATGTTTCATCTGAATAAACCTCAGACATCCTCTTGGGCAGAAGTGGGTGAAGGACTGAAGTAAGAGGGTGAGTCCAACTGCTTATATTGTGGTGGTCACAGTGGGGGCCAAGTGGGGGCGTCCGCCGCTACCTTTTCATTGGCTAGTGGATGGGGGGCTGCTTTTTCATTGGCTGCCAGGCTGCGGGCTCAAGCCAGCTCCCGAGCGCATGCTCAACAGGCGCCGATCTTCTCAGCTGCATATCATATCGCCGGTCTTCATTTTGATTGGTTAAAAGGCGCCGTGACATCACTGCTGGTATTATTCATGGAATTAATGTCGTCTTCGGTGGTATTTTCCTCTTGAATTGTGGCGTTTTCGGGCGGCGATATGGTGATGTTTGCCGTTACTGGAGTGTTCCTTCGCATGCAGGTCGGGAGCAGAAAGGCCTCCTGTGTTGTATTCATGGAGGGCTTTTGCTCTTGGATGAGTTACCAATAAAAATCCAATCGTTTTACCTAATTGAGATATGTCAACCTTCGGTGCGTTGCTCACCAGTTTAAGCAAACAATGAGAAAGCAATAATTAGAAAAATAGAGAACCTGTATAAAATTAATGCAGCTGAGGCAGCAATCACTTTTAATAAAATATATTATTATTATTATTATTATTATTATTTGAAAGTATTAATAAACATATAGTACATGCACTATCAAAATTCTCTCGTCTCAGTAGACAGACGAGACAAAGAGACAGAGAAATTACATGAACACTTAGTGGCAACAACACAACAGCTCCTCCTCTTCCTGTCACATTACTTGATATATTTGACAGCTTTAGTACCTGGAGTTAGAAAGAGTAGACTGGGATTTCCTTCATTCTTACATAATTTTTAAAATTTATAATGAATTGATATTATTGCTGCTTACATTAATATTAATATTTGAAAATAGTAAATCATTTATTTATCATAAAAATGTATTTATTCATGAAAATAACATCCAAATACACTGATTAGTGATTATTTTCGTTGGAAAACACCACAAATAGACCAATTTCCTGCAGATAATGGGTAGATATGGTCCATAGAGAAATCAATGAATCCGTGAGTCGTGAACCCCCCCCCCCCCCTAGGCCCCCCCCCCCCCCCCCCCCCCCCCCCCCAGCCCCCCCCCCCCCCCCCCCCCCGCCCCCCCCCCCCCCCGCCCACTGTACTGATTATTGCACTGATCCCCACTGATAGCGGCACCAATAGTCGGTTATCTGCGCCAATAACGAGGGATATGCCCGATAGCTGGGGATTAGCATTGTTATTGCTGATTTTTGGTTATCATCATGCCATCAGAAGCAGAACCCCGCCAATAACCAAAGACTGCCTGTAATAACGATGTTTCCTATGCAGATGATTCTTTGGTGCCAGTTGCCATGGCACAAAATGCAGCCAACTATTCCTCTGGTATGGAATAGGCTTTTGCTTCCAAATTTAAGTCCTTTTTAGAGGGGTTGAAACTCCTCTCAGCTCAGAAACAGGTATCTGCTGCTGCTACCTCTGCTTCCCCAGGGTTTCCCTCTAATGAGTCTGAGGTTCATGAAATTGACTGATGCCGAGGAAGAGCAGGTAGTATGATCATCAACTTTTCAGAGACTGATTAAGGTCTGTGCTAGCAAGTTTCCTGATTTCTTAGAACTAGTAGTCCAGGATTTGAGGTCCCTTAGGACTCTTAGGCTGGAACCTATGGCGGATCCCCATCCATCTCCAAAAGTGGCAAAATCAGCACTAAACAGATTTGACACAGTGGCTAAGTTGCTTCAGAAAGTTATCTGACAGGCCCCTGGCACTATTAATCCTGATAATTAAGTGATTGTGTATGTATATATATTTATATATACAGTCAAACTTCGGATTTCTTACGCCCTGGTTTTAGTATGATTTTGTTTTCATAGAGTTTTTCTGACAAAATCTTGACTTGGTTTTCATACATATCCTTTGATTTCATACAACCGGAACTCTCCTTCCAGGGCCCCACCTTGTGACTAGGACCCTGTTTCAGAGCGCCCAAACAAAACATCCTGTGTTCTTTAGTGGACCCATTCATTACTTTTTGTGCTTTTTTATTTGATTGCAACTGCTCAATAAGCCATCATTGAGCCAAAAAAAATTTTTAAGTGCCAGCCCTTCTGTGAAAATGGCAAGAAACACTGTAGAATTTAAGACAGAAGTCGTAGCAAAGTGTGGAGGGTGTTGCATGTTGAGCTAAGCAAGAAAATGCCAACAAGTACTGCTGTTAGGGAATTTAAGGTCAACAGAGGTTGGTTTGAAAAATTCAGAAAGTGAATGGGTTTACATAATGTGCCTACTCAACTGATTAAAGGCATGTTTGCAAAGTGGCATGATGGAAAAGATTTTGTGGAGATCTATTCATCCCAACAAAGATGTTATAACCTGTGTCTCCATCTTTATTGACAATGCCTTGTTCCAGTTTAGGCAAATTTTAATGATGGCAGAAACAAATGTCTCTGGATAGTTTTGCTTGTCCTACTGCCAGTAAAAAACAAAGATGAGAATTAACCGCAGAAGGTCCTTGATACCTGAAGTCCTTCTTGAGGGGGATTCCCCTTCCTAACAATAACCTCTCCCACTCCCTCTCCCCTCTTCTTCGTCTTCCATAAACGTAAGGGTGGTGTTAAATGTTTATTCATCCATTTCATTATTCATTTATATTTCTCATTTTCTGTATGTAAAGTTGTTAATTCTCTATAAAATGTTTTTTTGTTAATATTTTTGGGTTTCTAGAGTGAATTAATTTGATTTACATTATTCCTTATGGGAATTATTGTTACGGATTTTATACATTTCGGACTTCATGGGATGATCTGAAATAGATTGCATACAGAAACCAAGGTTCCACTTTATATACAGTGGTATCTCATTGAACTTTCTTCCTTTTTGAAGGAAATTTTTGAGAAAATTTTGTATTGTTTGTTGAACAAATGCTTGTACTTTGAACTGACCGATTATCTTGTTTATAACTTATATGCGATGGCCTACTACGTCCTACAATAAAAACTGTATGTTTTTTCATTTACAATATTTATTTTAATGATAACCATACTCGACAAAATAAATACAGAAATACAGCATCTCAATCTAAAATTTAGCATAAAATGTACAAAATCATATGAGTAGCTGACTTGAGATGGAATGAGTGAGCGTTGATATGTTGAGGAGAGAAGAGAGAGTTAAAATATTATTGTATGTACTATGTAAAAACAATAACAATTCACATACAAAAGGGAATTTTACAATGAATTTAGCAGAATGATAAAAAAATCTGAAAACAATCAAGTGTAATACAGAAACATTAAAAAGTCTTAATTGAGTCTGTGCTCAGTGTGCAGAGTGAGACGGTGCAGTTTAATCATAGTCAACAAAATATTAAATGAAAGAATAAAGCTTTTCATAAATTGAGAATGATTGATAAAATCATTCACTGCTGATCCTATTGTGCTCCAGATGTATGACCTGTTTCTGTAGTTTCTTTGGTATGACTTGGCATTTATGAAGAGCATTGGCAATGTCACTTTTCCTCTGCAAAACGTGGAATAGTATCTCCTTCTCAAGGATGTACTGGTCCCTAGAACAATCTCCCAAGGAGGCCAGGTCTGTTGGGGCATCCCAACGGATGTCTTGTAGGTCCAGGTCTTCAGATTGGGCAGCAATCAGTTGGTCGTGGATGAGACTGGGGTCAGAGGCTTCTGCCCCTGTGATCATACGTTGGTTGAGCCATGGGAGTACAGGTAGGGAGTTCTAAGAGCCACTGAACTTCTCCGAGGCAGACATCCTGCAGAGGATCGTCTTTGGGAGGTTTCACTGACTGCAAATTACCAGCCTGCAAATTCGGGGGGTTTACTGTATGTGTGTGTTTACATTATATATTATATATGAATAACTTGATCACAAAGTAAATAAAACGTGATGCTATATATAAATAAAGGTTTTTGCCACGAAGGAAAAAATGAAAAAGCGAGATAGCAAAGTACTTTCGGTTTGCCTTAGTAAAGGGTCGGAACAAGACCGAAAGTACTCGGCTATCTCGCTTTTTCATTTTTCTCTTTGTGGCAAAAACCTTTATTTATATTATATATATATATATATATATATATATATATATATATATATATATACTAAATAATGTAGATAGTACCCGGGTTGTAGCGGCTCTGACTTACAGTGTGCCGTACTTACAGCGTTGTTTCAATTATATTAATTAAAGAATAGGTGGTAAGCTAGTGACTGCAAATTAAAATTGCCAGCCTTGCAAATTTTAGGGCTAGGGGTTTACTGTATGTGTGTGTTTTTTATTATATATATATATATATATATAGATATATATATATATATATATACTATATATAATATGTGTGTGTGTGTGTATGTGTGTGTGTGTGTACATGTATATATATATAATATATAATATATATATATATAATCCCTATATATATATATATATATATATATATATATATGTGTGTGTGTGTGTGTGTGTGTGTGTGGTGTGTGTGGTGTGTGTGTGTGTGTGTGTATGTATGTATGTATGTATGTATGTATGTGTGTGTGTGTTTGTAGATAGTCCCTGGGTTATAGTGGCTCTGACTTACAGTGTTCTGTCCTTACAAACATTGTATCAATTATAC
>NC_087205.1:67911612-67926612 GCF_015104395.2 Macrobrachium nipponense
CTCAGTAATGAGAGAGAGAGAGAGAGAGAGAGAGAGAGAGAGAGAGAGAGAGAGAGAGATTTCAGGACCACGTGATTGCAACACTGCAGCTCTTCCCCCAGCTCTTCCCCCTCCTGGCTGTCACAGAACTTGATATATCTGACAGTTTTCGTACCTGGATCTCGAGGAAAAGGTTACTGGAAGTTACTTGAGGAAGACTGGGAATTCCTTCATTCTTCCATAATTTTTTAAATTATAAGCTAAAATCTTACTAATTCACTATGGTATTTTCTTTAATGAATTGATATTATTGCTGTATAAATTAATTATATTAATATTTGAAAATAGTAAATCATTTATTTATCATACAAAAAAAACATACATCTTTGTAGTAGAGAGAGAGAGAGAGAGAGAGAGAGAGAGAGAGAGAGAGAGAGGAGAGAGAGAGAGAGAGAGATTATTATTTTTATGGAGATACCGAGTTACTGACAGCTATAATGAAACATATACGTAATGTAATATTAAAACAGAGGAAGAATTCTAAAAAATACATACATATTTGTTGGCTTCATGATCGCAGTCTGATTTATTTTATATTTTATGAAATGTATTTAGTCATGAAAATAAACATCAAAATACACTAACTAGTGATTATTTTTGTCGGAAAATACAAAGAGAGAGAGAGAGAGAGAGAGAGAGAGAGAGAGAGAAACGATGCTAAACTAAAAGGATTCTTATCATAGTATGCGTTTTTAAAAAGCGTCGTAAAACTCAGAGCGTCGGAAGCGTCAGCGTCGTAAACCTCGGAAAACAAGTGTCGTAACCCAGGGGCGGATTTTTCAATTAATATTTAAGAAAAAGCGTCGTAACCTCGGAACGTCGTAAGCCGGACCCGTCGTAACCCGGGGACCGCCTGTATATATTTATATATATATATATATATATATATATATATATATCTATATTATATATATATATATATATAAGGCAAATATTAGTATGAACAATTTCAGTGAAAAATCCATAATTTTGAAGCCCCTGTACGATATCTTTGGGAAAAGTTTCATGGCAACACTGGGTGGAAGCCAGTGCAAGTGCCAAAGATATCAACTTGTATTTTACCCAAACACTCATACACAAAATAATATGCATGTAACACTACATTGCAATGCCATATTAAATGCAGCATAGACAGACTAGTCTTGCTTCAATTGAGGCTATACTATGTACTTCAACACTTTAGTAATGATGAAGAAAATAACCTAGGTTAACTCACATTGTGTATCTTGTTTTAAGAGGGGCTCCTCTTCCACTCGCTGAATTAGGTAGTCTTGTGGAAGTAACGGTAATCTAACATATTCCATAAGTTCTGCAAGGTATTGCTCTCGACTTGTTAGGTCGCCACTTACCCAACTCATCACACATTCAAATACCTGAAAAATATTATAAATAAATAACATAAGTAAGTATGGCAATTACCAAAATATTAAATGTTAAAATCTAGTTGAACCCTCATATAATAAAAAATAATCAAAAGCTGCAGGTATAACAACAAACCATTATCAAAAAGATATCAATTCATGATTAAAAGGACAAGAGCTGAGCTCAAGCACACTATCTTATCACAACCAATTTTTTAATGAGTATAATTGATACAATGTTGTAAGGACAGAACACTGTAAGTCAGAGCCACTATAACCCAGGGACTATCTACACACACACACATACATACATACATACATCACACACACACACACACACACACACCACACCAATATAATATATATATATAATATATATATATATATATATATACACATGTATATACACACACACACACACACACACACACACATACATATATATATATATATATATTATATATATATATATATATATATATATATATATATATATATAAACACACATATACAGTAAACCCCTAGTTTAAATTTGCAGCTGGCAATTTGCAGTCACTAGCTTACCACAACCTATTCTTTAATTAATATAATTGAAACAACGCTGTAAGTACGGCACCACTGTAAGTCAGAGCCGCTACAACCCGGGGACTATCTACATTATTTAGTATATATATATTTTATATATATATATATATATATATATATATATATATATATAATATAAATAAAGGTTTTTGCCACAAAGAGAAAAAAATGAAAAAGCGAGATAGCCGAGTACTTTCGTCTTGTCCGACCCTTTACTAAGGCAAACCGAAAGTACTTTGCTATCTCGCTTTTTCATTTTTTCCTTCGTGGCAAAAACCTTTATTTATATATAGCATCACGTTTTATTTACTTTGTGATCAAGTTATTCATATATAATATATAATGTAAAACACACACATACAGTAAACCCCCCGAATTGCAGGCTGGTAATTGCAGTCAGTGAAACCTCCCAAAGACGATCTCTGCAGGATGTCTGCCTCGAGAAGTTCAGTGGCTCTTAGAACTCCCTACCTGTACTCCCATGGCTCAACCAACGTATGATCACAGGGGCAGAAGCCTCTGACCCCAGTCTCATCCACGACCAACTGATTGCTGCCCAATCTGAAGACCTGGACCTACAAGACATCCGTTGGGATGCCCCAACAGACCTGGCCTCCTTGGGAGATTGTTCTAGGGACCAGTACATCCTTGAGAAGGAGATACTATTCCACGTTTTGCAGAGGAAAAGTGACATTGCCAATGCTCTTCATAAATGCCTAGTCATACCAAAGAAACTACAGAAACAGGTCATACATCTGGAGCACAATAGGATCAGCAGTGAATGATTTTATCAATCATTCTCAATTTATGAAAAGCTTTATCCTTTCATTTAATATTTTGTTGACTATGATTAAACTGCACCGTCTCACTCTGCACACTGAGCACAGACTCAATTAAGACTTTTTAATGTTTCTGTATTACACTTGTTGATTGTTTTTCAGATTTTTTTTATCATTCTGCTAAATTCATTGTAAAATTCCCTTTTGTATGTGAATTGTTATTGTTTTTACATACATACAATAATATTTTAACTCTCTCTTCTCTCCTCAACATATCAACGCTCACTCATTCCATCTCAAGTCAGCTACTTGTGACATCACCACAGTATCATGATTTTGTACATTTTATGCTAAATTTTATATTGAGATGCTGTATTTCTGTATTTATTTTGTCGAGTATGGTTATCATTAAAATAAATATTGTAAATGAAAAAACATACAGTTTTTATTGTAGGACGTAGTAGGCCATCGCATATAAGTTATAAACAAGATAATCGGTCAGTTCAAAGTACAAGCATTTGTTCAACAAACAATACAAAATTTTCTCAAAAATTTCCTTCAAAAAGGAAGAAAGTTCAATGAGATACCACTGTATATAAAGTGGAACCTTGGTTTCTGTATGCAATCTATTTCAGATCATCCCATGAAGTCCGAAATGTATAAAATCCGTAACAATAATTCCCATAAGGAATAATGTAAATCAAATTAATTCACTCTAGAAACCCAAAAATATTAACAAAAAAACATTTTATAGAGAATTAACAACTTTACATACAGAAATGAGAAATATAAATGAATAATGAAATGGATGAATAAACATTTAACACCACCCTTACGTTTATGGAAGACGAAGAAGAGGGGAGAGGGAGTGGGAGAGGTTATTGTTAGGAAGGGGAATCCCCCTCAAGAAGGACTTCAGGTATCAAGGACCTTCTGCGGTTAATTCTCATCTTTGTTTTTTACTGGCAGTAGGACAAGCAAAACTATCCAGAGACTTTTGTTTCTGGCATCATTAAAATTTGCCTAAACTGGAACAAGGCATTGTCAATAAAGATGGAGACACAGATTATAACATCTTTGTTGGGATGAATAGATCTCCACAAAATCTTTTCCATCATGCCACTTTGCAAACATGCCTTTAATCAGTTGAGTAGGCACATTATGTATACCCATTCACTTTCTGAATTTTTCAAACCAACCTCTGTTGACCTTAAATTCCCTAACAGCAGTACTTGTTGGCATTTTCTTGCTTAGCTCGACATGCAACACCCTCCAACACTTTGCTACGACTTCTGTCTTAATTCTACAGTGTTTCTTGCCATTTTCACAGAAGGGACTGGCACTTAAAAATTTTTTTTGGTTGGCTCAATGATGGCTTATTGAGCAGTTGCAATCAAATAAAAAAGCACAAAAAGTAATGAATGGGTCACTAAAGAACACAGGATGTTTTGTTTGGGCGCTCTGAACAGGGTCTAGTCACAAGGTGGGCCCTGGAAGGAGCGTTTCCGGTTGTATGAAATCAAAGGATATGTATGAAAACCAAGTCAAGATTTTGTCAGAAAAACTCTATGAAAACAAAATCATACTAAAACCAGGGCGTAAGAAATCCGAAGTTTGACTGTATATATAAATATATATACATACACAATCACTTAATTATCAGGATTAATAGAGCCAGGGGCCTGTCAGATAACTTTCTGAAGCAACTTAGCCACTGTGTCAAATCTGTTTAGTGCTGATTTTGCCACTTTTGGAGATGGATGGGGATCCGCCATAGGTTCCAGCCTAAGAGTCCTAAGGGACCTCAAATCCTGGACTACTAGTTCTAAGAAATCAGGAAATTTGCTAGCACAGACCTTAATCAGTCTCTGAAAAGTTGATGATCATACTACCTGCTCTTCCTCGGCATCAGTCAATTTCATGAACCTCAGACTCATTAGAGGGAACCCTGGGGAAGCAGAGGTAGCAGCAGCAGATACCTGTTTTTCTGAGCTGAGAGAAGTTTCAAACCCTCTAAAAAAGGACTTAAATTTGGAAGCAAAAGCCTATTCCACACCAGAGGAATAGTTGGCTGCATTTTGTGCCATGGCAACTGGCACCAAAGAATCATCTGCATAGGAAACATCATTATTACAGGCAGTCTTTGGTTATTGGCGGGGTTCTGCTTCTGATGGCATGATGATAACCAAAAATCAGCAATAACAAGCTAATCCCAGCTATCGGGCATATCCCTCGTTATTGGCGCAGATAACCGACTAATTGGTGCCGCTTCCCTCAGTGGGATCAGGTGGCATATCAGTGTCAATTCTAGTTTTGTCATCAATAGACAAGTACAGTGGGCAGGGGGGGGGGGAGGGGGGCCCTTATTCACAGACTCACGGATTCATTGATTTCTCTATGGACCATATCTACCCATTATCTGCAGGAAATTGGTCTATTTGTGGTGTTTTCCAACGAAAATAATCACTAATCAGTGTATTTGGATGTTATTTTCATGAATAAATACATTTTTGTATGATAAAAATAAATGATTTACTATTTTCAAATATTAATATTATGTAAGCAGCAATAATATCAATTCATTATAAATTTTAAAAAATTATGTAAGAATGAAGGAAATCCCAGTCTACTCTTTCTAACTCCAGGTACTAAAGCTGTCAAAATATATCAAGTAATGTGACAGGAAGAGGAGGAGCTGTTGTGTTGTTGCCACTAAGTGTTCATGTAATTTCTCTGTGTCTCTTTGTCTCTGTCTGTCTGTCTGTCTCTTACTGAGACAAGAGAATTTTGATAGTGCATGTACTATATGTTTATTAATACTTTCAAATAATAATAATAATAATAAATAATAATATATTAAAAGATTGTTGATTGCTGGCCTCAGCTGCATTAATTTTATACAGGTTCTCTATTTTTCTAATTATTGCTTTCTCCATTGTTTGCTTAAACTGGTGAGCAACGCACGAAGGTTGCATATCTCAATTAGGTAAAACGATTGGATTTTTATTGGTAAAATCATCCCAAGAGCAAAACCGCCCTCCATGAATACAACACAGGAGGCCTTTCTGATCCCGACCGGCATGCGAAGGAACACTCCAGTAACGGCCAAACATCACCATATCGAAGCCCGAAAAACGCACAATCAAGAGGAAAAATACCACGAAGACGACATTATTCCTGAATAATACCCAGCAGTGATGTCACGGCGCTTTTAACCAATCAAATGAAGGAACGGCGATATGATATGCAGCTGAGAAGATCGGCGCCTGTTGAGCATGCGCTCGGGAGCTGGCTTGAGCCCGCAGCCTGGCAGCCAATGAAAAAGCAGCCCCCCATCCACTAGCCAATGAAAAGGCAGCGGCACGACGGCCCCCACTGCGCCACCACAATATAAGCAGTTGGACTCACCCTCTTACTTCAGTCCTTCACCCACTTCTGCCCAAGAGGATGTCTGAGGTTTATTCAGATGAAACATCCAGAAAGAATATAAATTTAAAAGAAATAGAATTTAACATCAATTCTATCTGCATTAAACTACGGCACAAGATAAGGCCCTAATAACCAGATATATCTAAAGAACGATAGATGGAAATAAACTCTCCCATATGCAGGAAGTGCAATACGAAAAAAATTAGACCATAAAACCCACATAGCAAGCGATGTCCGGCACTTGCACAGAACCAGTACAAATAGAGGCATGATTCAGTGGCAAAAGCCCTCCACTGGAGCCTGTGCAAGAAACACCAGCTACCTTGCAGTAATAAGTGGTACGAGCACCAACCTGAAGGAGTGATAGAAAACGATCTGGAGGCAAAGATCCTCTGGGACTATGGTATCAAAGCAACCAGATAGGGTGATAAGTGCAAATAGACCAGACATGACATTGATTGACAAAATCACGAAGAAAGTATCACTCAATGATGTTGCAATACCATGGGACAACAGAGTTGAAGAGAAAGAAAGGGAAAAAAATGTATAAGTATCAAGACCTGAAAATATAAATAAGGATATGGGATATGCCAGTGGAAATTGTATCCATAATCATAGGAACACTAGGCACGATCCCTAGATCCCTGAAAAGGAATCTGGAAAAACTAGAGGCCGAAGTAGCTCCTGGACTCATGCAGAAGAGTGTCATCCTAGAAACGGCGCAACATAGTAAGAAGAGCAATGGACTCCTAAGGAGGCAGGATGCAACCCGGAACCCCATACTATGAATACCACCCAGTCGAATTGGAGGACTGTGATAAAACAGAGAAAAAAAAAAAATAAATAAATAAAAAAAATAAATAATAATAAAAATAATAATACGTAATAATAACAACAATATGTAATAGTATTTTAAAGAAATACAATAATCTATCCATTTCACTTTTAAATAAGAATGACTTTTTCTCTCTCTTTTGCCACAAAAGATATGTATGTCATAGTGGTAACTCTCTCCCTCTGTTCCGCTGGAAGCGTGTACGTACATAAATTAACATCTCTGAGTGAAGAGATAAACACACACACACACACACACTCTCTCTCTCTCTTTTACCGAGATGAAAGAATTTTTATGGTACTAGTATGTATTATGTTTATTGATATTTTTCAGTTAATGATAATAATATATAACTGTAATTACAAAATTTTTATGGGGTAGTATTTAGAGATAAAAATAACCTTTCCACTTCACTAACAAAAGGATAACTCCTCTCTCTTACTGAGATGAGAGAATTTTTATGGTAGATGTATGTGTTTATTAACCCTCTTACGCCGACTGGACGTATTTTACGTCAACATTTTTTGTCTCCCGTGTGCCGACTGGAAGTATTTTACGTCGACTAACAAAAGTTTTTTTTTAAATTCGCGGAAAATACTTATAGGCCTACCAGCCTAAAACTTTTTGAATTACGCGCCTTGGGGGATTGCTGGGAGTTCACGGATCAAGGTGTTGTTTTGTTTACAATCGTTACGCAGTGCGCAAGCGCGAATTTCTTTCTTGCCACACTAAAAAGTATCTGTGACACATCTTGGAAAATTATTTTGTCACTTTGACATAATTTTTGTACCATTGTAAATTAGCCGTTACATGAAGTATTATATATGAAAATGTGCACATTTTATGTAGAATACAACAATAAAATATTCATGATTGTAGCTTTTATCAGTTTTAGATATTTTTATATAAATAACGATAATTGCCCCCAAAAATTTCAACCTTTGGTCAACTTTGACTCTACCGAAAATGGTCGAAAAAATGCAATTGTAAGCTAAAACCTCTTATATTTTAGTAATATTCAATCATTTACCTTAATTTTGCACCTAATTGGAAGTCTCTAGCACAATATTTCGATTTATGGTGAATTTATGGAAAAACTTTTTCCTTACGTCCGCGCGGTAACTCTTCCGAAAAAATCATACATACGATTGTGGTAATGTTTGCATCATTTTAAAAACAAATTAGCCGTTATATAAAGTTTTATATAGGAAATGTGCGCAATTTCATGCACAATACAACTAAAAACAACCCATGGTTGTAGCTTTTATCAGTTTTGAGATATCATATAAATAACGATAATTGCCAAAATTTCAACCTTCGGTCAACTTTGACTCTACCGAATGGTCGAAACCGCAATTGTAAGCTAAAACGCTTATATTCTACTAATATTCAAGCATTTAACTTCATTTTTCAACAAATTGGAAGTCTCTAGCACAATATTTTTATTTATGGTGAATTTATGAAAAAAATAACATTTCTTTACGTCCGCGCGGTAACTCTTCCGAAAAAATCATACGTGCGATTGTGGTAATGTTTGCCACCATTGTTTTAAAATTTAGCCTTTCTACATTAAAGTTTTAATATATAAAAATGTGCGCAATTTAATGTAGAATACAACAATAAATAATTGAAGGTTGTAGCTTTTCTCAGTTAAATATATTTGCATATAAATCACGATAGAAAAAAAACCACGTTCGGTCAACTTTGACTCTACCGAAATGGTTGAAAAACGCAATTGTAAGCTAAAACTCTTACAGTCTAGTAATATTCAGTCATTTATCTTCATCTTGAAACAAATTCAAAGCTCTTAGCAAAAATATTTTAGATTTATGGTGAATTCAAAAAAAATCTTTCCTTCCCTCCGCGCGCGGATTCTCCGCCACAAATCTCCGAAATGCGTACGTACCATTCTCGGAATATTTGCTCCGTGCCATATTAGGCATTTCATAGAGTTTTATATATGAAAATGTGCGCAATTTTATGTAGAATAAAACGAAAAATATTCAAAGGTTGTAGCTTTTCTTATTTCCATAATAATTGCATATTAAAAATATATATATATAAAAATTTGACATTCGGTCAACTTTAACTCGTCAGATATGGTCAAAAACTGCAATTATAAGCTAATACTCTTACAGTATAGTAATATTCAATCATTTGTCTTCATTTTTGTTTTGAAAGAAATTGGAAGTCTCTAGGACAATATTTAGATTTATGGTGAATTTTTGAAAAAAATATGTTTGTTTACGTCTGAGCGTTACGAATTCATGCATTTATTTTGTGATAATATTTTCTCTGTGTTGCTTTTATCGTTTTACAATGTGCTATATCCAAAATGATCGAAATTTAGTGTACATTAAAAAAAAAATAAAAGTAACTTGTTACCATTAAACTGTTTTGCGCACAGCGCGATTTGAATAAAATTATATATGAAATTTCGTTTTTGCGCTATCATATATCGCATTATTTTATATATGATAATGATAATTATTTTCATTTCTGATGGTTGCATACTAAAACTTCAGCAATGACAAAAAAAGGAGCCAAAAATTAACTCTTAATCTTGAAAACTAAGCGCGCTGTGATTTTTTGGAAAAAATATTTTTTATCCGCTTCCTGCGCTCACTCTGAAACACCTCCAGCACACGGGAGACAATTTTTTTTTTACCGCTTCGGCGTAAGAGGGTTAATATCTTCAAGTAATAATAATAATAATGTGGCGCCGTGGCAGAGTGGGTTAGGTCGTCAATTGACTGGTTAAGCAACATTGGGGCTGGTCAGTCGTTGGATGGGTGACCGCTCTCCTCAGCATTGATTCCTTGGGAAAGAATCTTTACCATAATTTCCTCAGTCTACTCAGCTGTAAATGAGTACCTATTCCTGATAAGGTAGGGTCCTGCTATGGGTTAAATAGCAAAACTCAACGATGATGGAAAGAAATGAAGAATTAAACGACAACGACGTAAATGGAACCTCTGGCAACAAAGGAGCTTCGTCCGGCAGCCAGCTATTCAGCCCAATTGAAGGGGAAGATGGTCAGGTACTTGGAGGTCGTCATCCAGCAACTGACCACCACAACGACAGTAACCAACAACCAGAGACTGGAGCTACAGAAGCAAACCAGAGGAAGAAATGGACAAGAGAAGAAAATAAGGAAATATGGAGATGCTACATCAGAAGCAACCTGATGGAGAGAGGATATAGGAGGAGGTTGGTCAACATCTGGAATGAGAGGAATAACAACCCCCAAACAGAGCACAGGCTGGCAGACCAAGTAAGGAACATGAAGAAAAAGAACTGGAGAGACGATGCCACAGAAGACGACAGGGATGATGAGGTATCAAACAATGACACATGAGGAAACACTGACGAAGTAACAGACAGGACGGAATGGGTAGAAAAGATCAGACAACAGATGAAGCCAGACACAGAGAGAACAAAGATCCCCTCCATGAAAGCCTACAACACCAAGAAATTAAGGGAGAAAACAAGGGAGGTCAATGAAATAATGAGACTAATACACACCACCAATATCACAGAAACAAATAACTTGACATATGCAGGAGCAAGATTAGTAGCAGAACTGATGGGGACATGAACACCAACACCACCAGCACAACCAACCCAACAGAAACCAAAACAGCAACCGCCTTGGAAAAGGCGCCTGGAAAAGCAAATCATGGTGATGAGATCTGACTTGAGTAAACTGAAAGAGATGGCAGAAAAAAGGCTAAGAAGCAAGAAAACAAGGGAGGAACTGAACGAGATATACAAAGTACACGAGAGGGGACTAAACAACACAATAGAGGATGTAAAACAGAGGCTTAAGGCCAAAGCACATAAGATCCAACGATACATGAACAGGAATAAGGGATATTAACAGAACAAACTATTCGGAACCAACCAGAAAAGACTATACAGCCAACTAAGAGGGGAAGACAACCACCAAGAAATTCCTGAAGGCGAACCAAGTAAGAGACTCTGGGAAAACATATGGAGCAATCCGGTATCACACAACAAACATGCAACATGGCTCCAGGAAGTCAAGGCAGAAGAAACAGGGAGAGTAAAACAAAGATTCACTGACATCACGACAGACATAGTCAGACACCAACTAAAGAAAATGCCCAACTGGAAAGTCCCAGGTCCGATGAAGGTCCATGGATACTGGCTCAAAAAACTTCAAGGCCCTACACCCAAGAATAGCAGCAACAAACTTCCAGCATTGTATCACAAATCACCATGCGCCCAAATGGATGACCACAGGAAGAACATCCTTAGTCCAGAAAGACAAGAGTAAGGGAAATATAGCCAGTAACTACAGGCCTATCACCTGCCTACCAATAATATGGAAGTTACTAACAGGTATCATCAGCGAAAGGCTATACAACTACCTAGAGGATACAAACACCATCCCCAACCAACAGAAAGGCTGCAGAAGGAAGTGTAGGGGCACAAAAGACCAGCTCCTGACAGACAAAATGGTAATGAAGAACAGTAAGAGAAGGAAAACCACCCTAAGCATGGCATGGATAGACTATAAGAAAGCCTTCGACATGATACCACACACATGGCTGATAGAATGCCTGAAAATATATGGGGCAGAGGAAAACACCAATCAGCTTTCCTCAAAAAATACAATGCGTAACTGGAATACAATACTTACGAGCTCTGGAATAAGACTAGCAGAGGTTAATATCAGGAGAGGGATCTTCTAGGGCGACTCATTCTCCCCACTACTCTTCGTAGTAGCCATGATTCCCATGACAAAAGTACTGCAGAAGATGGATGCTGGGTACCAACTCAAGAAAAGAGGCAACAGAATTAACCATCTGATGTTCATGGACGACATCAAGCTGTATGGTTAGAGCATCAAGGAAATAGATACCCTAATCCAGACTAAGGATTGTATCTGGGAACATCAGGATGGAGTTTGGAATAGAAAAATGCGCCTTAGTCAACATACAAAAGGGCAAAGTAACAAGGACTGAAGGGATAAAACTACCAGATGGGAGTAACATCAAAAAAAAAAAAAAAAAGGACACTAGATGAGACTGGATACAAATACCTGGGAATAATGGAAGGAGGGGATATAAAACACCAAGAGATGAGGGACACGATTAGGAAAGAATATATGCAGAGACTCAAGGCGATACTCAAGTCAACACTCAATGCTGGAAATATGGAAAAGCCATAAACACATGGGCAGCGCCAGTAATCAGATACAGCACATGAATAATGGAATGTACGAAGGCAGAACTCGGCAACATAGACCACAAAACTAGGAAACATATGACAATACACAAAGCACTACACCCAAGAGCAAATACGGACAGACTATACATAACACGAAAGGAAGGAGGGAGAGGACTACTAAGCATAGAGGACTGCGTCAACATCGAGAACAGAGCACTGGGGCAATATCTGAAAACCAGTGAAGACGAGTGGCTCAAGAGTGCATGGGAAGGACTGATAAAAGTAGATGAAGACCCCCAGAAATATACAGACAGGAGAATCACAAACAGAACAGAGGAATGGCACAACAAACCAATGCACGGACAATACATGAGAGAGACTAAAGAACTGGCCAGCGATGACACATGGCAATGGTTACAGAGGGGAGAGCTCAAGAAGGAAACTGAAGGAATGATAACAGCGGCACAAGATCAGGCCCTAAGAACCAGATATATCCAAAGAACGATAGATGGAAATAACATCTCTCCCATATGTAGGAAGTGCAATACGAAAAATTAGACCATAAACCACATAGCAAGCGAATGTCCGGCACTTGCACAGAACCAGTACAAAAAGAGGCATGATTCAGTAGCAAAAGCCCTCCACTGGAGCCTGTGCAAGAAACATCAGCTACCTTGCTGTAATAAGTGGTATGAGCACCAACCTGAAGGAGTGATAGAAAACGATCAGGCAAAGATCCTCTGGGACTATGGTATCAGAACAGATAGGGTGATACATGCAAACAGACCAGACCTGACGTTGATTGACAAAATCAAGAAGAAAGTATCACTCATTGATGTTGCAATACCATGGGACACCAGAGTTGAAGAGAAAGAAAGGGAAAAAATGGATAAGTATCAAGACCTGAAAATAGAAATAAGAAGGATATGGGATATGCCAGTGGAAATTGTACCCATAATCATAGGAGCACTAGGCACGATCCCCAGATCCCTGAAAAGGAATCTGGAAAAACTAGAGGCTGAAGTAGCTTCAGGACTCATGCAAAAGAGTATGATCCTAGAAATGGCGCACATAGTAAGAAGAGTGAGGGACTCCTAAGGAGGCAGGATGCAACCCGGAACCCCACACTATAAAAAAAAAAAAATAATAATAATAATAATTATAATAATAATAACTGAAGGATGATAACACGGCACAAGATCAGGCCCTAAGAACCAGATATGTTCAAAGAATGATAGATGGAAATAACAATCAATATAGTAATATATATATATATATATATATATATATATATATATATATATATATATATATATATATATATATATATATATATATATATATATATATATATATATATATATATGAGGGCCTCAGAACCACAGAGTTGTAAACGCCACCCCCACCAATATTGAGTTAGGCATACCAGTAGATTTGACAACGTTTCCTCTGTCTATTTATTGTATTTCTATGCTATTCAGGAGTTTCAAAAAGGTCGAAATCCCTACTTGAGCAGTAGGAATTATTGATTTTGACTACATGAATGAATGTGGTGTCGCACGGAGATTTACAAGAGCTCAGTTAGAACCACAAAGAAGCACGTTAGCAAGCTCAAGAGTGAGCCAATGAGAGCACGTGTCACTAAGCGGGTAGTCAGTTCTAAGACAATCAGCATTTTTCCCCATAAGGCGCCCGTAAGTATCGGCCAATCACCACACAGTTTACAATCTGGTGATTTTCGCGGAGGAATTCGGTTGCCCACGGTGTTGTGGTTTGGTTTTTTGGGATTATTATCCCTTATTTAGCGCCATTATGCCTTCCTCTGATAGTGAGAGTGACCACAATGATGTCGTGCAACAGCCAAGAGGAAGAAAAAGGACAAGGAATGAAGCGTCATGGAAGAAAAACAGTGTTAAGTTATTGCATGACGCTGGCCAAGAATATGTTTCTCGGCGTACATGCAAACTTGTACCTGCACGTAGTGTAGGCCAACCATGTCGTGATGGTTGCTTTAGCAGGCTTGGTAGGCCTATAGTGGATGGAGGTTTTATTCAATGGGTTTTATGGTTTGGGAGATTATGATAACAAAGCAAATGCTTAACATTCAGTCGTTAGTTACGACCAACCCAGTGAAAAGACGTCATGCTACGATTGGAGAGAAGCTCCCACGTAAAGAGAAAACGTATGCTTATTGTGTCAAGAATGATAATGTTATGCATAAAGTTTGAAAGCAAGGCTGTCTTTAGATTTTTGTCATTATTGATAAGCGAGTGATTAGTGCATTGCAAAAGAAAACAATAGTAGGTACACCGATCTATTGCTGTTATAACACGAATATAATAACACTTTTACATATTCAATTATGGTTTAAGTGCTGGTTATGAATAAAAAATACACAAATGTGAGGGGTTAGGCGTACATTTTGAATGCTAGCGCACAAGCACACCCATTTTTTTTTTTTTTAATTTTCACAAAAAATTTATAAAGGGTAGGGCTTTCATATGAAACTTAGTTTAAATCAATATCTTTCTTAGAAGCAGAGTAATGAATGCTAGACTTTGAAGGCAATTTACCCATTTTTTAAACAGTGGCGTTTACCACCTTGTGGTTCTGAGGCCCTCATATATAACTATATATATATAATATATATATATATATATATAATATATATATATATATATATATATATATATATATATGAGGGGGGACCCAAAAGTAACCGGAATTGTGTCAATAGAATTTTATTCAGTTATTGTTACATGTTTACAGTCTTATC
>NC_087205.1:67931612-68044348 GCF_015104395.2 Macrobrachium nipponense
CAAAAATTGACGATCTGGAGAGAGAAGAGCTTCTCCTGATGGAAGAAATTCTATATGACCCAAGTCTCTAGATAGAGCCGACAGTTCAGATACCCTGGCTTCTACGGCCAGACTTAAAAGAAATAATGTTTTCCTCAGGAGGGGCAAGAAACCGCATGAGTTGTTATCAGTATCTGAGGCCAGTTTGAGAACATCATTTAAGAACCATGACACTGAGCTAGGTCTCTCTGTTGGTCTGAGTCTAGCACAAGCTCTAGGAATAGAAGAAAAATAGGAGTCTGTTAGATCTATTTTAAAACCATACTGGAATATTTTCTTTAGAGCTGATTTAGTGGTAGTAATAGTACTAGCTGCTAAACCTTTCTCAAATAAGGATCTGAAGAAGGAAATAGCCAGGTTGGTAGTCATGGTTTGAGATAGGAATAGGATGTTTTGAGGATTGATATCTGCATCCCTTTTAGCCGCGAACTTCATGAAGTTCATAAAGTTAGGGTTTTGAGAATTCCTGAGGAAGCGAACACTGTCTTCATTTGCACTACTTAAGATAGCCTGGGATTGGGAATCCGTTGAGGTCGGAGACCCAATTCCAGTAGGAGTGGGAACCAGTTGCTCTTGGGCCAATTGGGGGCTACTAGGGCAACTTGTCCCTTGAAAGTCCTGAGTTTGCTCAGAACTTTCAGAAGAAGATTCACTGGAGGAAAGATGTATACTTTCTTCCATTGATTCCAATTTATGGCCATGGCGTCCGTGGCATAAGCCAGAGGGTCCAGGTTGGGAGCCACATAGCAGGGAAGCTTGTGGTTCGACTCTGTGGCGAAAAGATCCACCTGGAGTCCTGGAACCTGCTGGCAGATCCACAGGAACGAACGCCTGTCCAGAGACCACTCCGACTCTAGAGGGACTGAGCGAGACAAGGCGTCTGCTATCACGTTCTTCACTCCCGCTAGGTGAGTGAGGACAGGTGCCATTTGTACTTGGCTACCAGAGAAAATATGGCTATCATGACATGGTTCACATGGCTTGATTTGGAGCCTCCTCTGTTGATGCAGTGCACTACTACTGCGCTGTCTAATACCAGCTTGATGTGAGATCCCTTGGCTGGCAGATGTGAAGCTGATGGAATTGAAGGGACCAAGTCCCTTGTACTTTTTTGTGCTGAGAGTATCCTCCCCATCCGCTTAGTGAAGCATCCGTGTGGATAACTAATGCCGGAGGGGGGAACTGGAGAGGAATTGACTTTGATAAATTCTTGACCTCCGCCCAGGGGCGGAGTCGTTTGCAAAGTATCGCCGGGATGGCTGACAATTTGTCCCGGGACTTGTTGTTTGCTCTCGAGCGCCAGACACGGTTTATGTCTTTTAGTTTTGCTTTCAGTAGAACATCTGTTACTGAGGCAAATTGAAGAGAACCTAGGATTCTTTCCTGGCTTCTCCTTGATGTCTGTTTGCACTTGAGAAATTGCTTGGTTGCTTTGGCTATTTCTTTCCTCTTGGACGCTGGAATTGATAGTGTGTGGGAGTTGAGATCCCACTGAATGCCGAGCCACTGAAAGCAAGAGTCCGGTGTTAGCCTGGACTTGGTTTTGTTTATCTGGAACCCCAGATGTTCCAAAAAATTCGTATTACCTTGACCGTGCTTTGTGGCACACTTCGATGCTTGTGCCCAAATGAGCCAATCGTCCAGATACGCAACTACCATTATCCCCTGGGACCTTAGTTGTTGAACTACTGTCTCTGCCACCTTCGTAAATACCCTGGGGGCCACGTTCAACCCGAAGGGCATTACCTTGAAGGAGAATGCCTGGTTCCCTAGCCTGAAACCTAGGTACGGGCGGAAGTGTCTTGCCACTGGGATATGATAGTATGCGTCTGTAAGATCGATAGAGGTGGTGACGGCCCCACGGGGAAGTAAGGTCCGCACCTGCGAGATAGTCAGCATCTTGAACTTGTCGCAACGAATGAATAAGTTTAGACGGGACAAGTCTAGAATTATTCTTCGTTTGGTTGAGCCTTTCTTTGGCACGCTGAACAAGCGACCTTGAAACTTTAAATGCCTGACTTTTGACACTACTCCTTTCTGAAGGAGCTCTTGGGCATACTCCACCAATTCCGATGTTGGTTGTTGATAGAAGGTCTTGGATGGAGGGGGACCTTTGGTCCAGCTCCATCCTAGTCCTTTGGACACAATGCTCTGTGCCCAATTGCTGAACCCCCCTCTGTGACGATAAAGGAACAGCCTCCCTCCTACCTGAGGGTTCTCACTGACTTGGGGCAGGTCGGAACCCAGCGCCTCCTTGTAGGTGCTTCCCCCAGCTGGTTGCTCTTCCGCCACCTCTCTGGCGAAATGCACCCCTAGCCCTGCTGCCCCTCCCGAACCTGTTAAAAGGTTGGAAAGCTTGGCCTTCGAACACTGGGTTGAAGGCCGGGGAGACCGCAAAGGAGGTAGAAGCCTGGCCCTGAGGAGTCAACAGCAGAAATTGCTGTTGAGGCTGGGCCTTTGAGGTGGAGGGCTGTGCCACTTGGGAGACTGGCACTGCCTGAACTACCTGTTGTTGTTGGGTAGCCTGGAAAGGCTGGAATTTCCTCGGCTTTTTAGGCTTTCTAGCTGAGGAAGTTGACTCAGGCTTCCTTTTGCTTGAAAGGCCCCAACAAACCTTAAGACTCTGGTTGAGTCTTGTTGCCTCGTGCTGAACAGACTTAACTATCAACTCTGGGAAAAGATCAGCACCCCAGATTGAAGCCGCCAGCAACTTGTTAGGTTCATGGCGGATGGTGGCTTCCTGGAAGACTTGTTTTCTACAGTTATGTCTTACCACAACAAAATCATACAAGTCACATTGTACCGTATGGAGATGTGACTTGGCTATTAGCTTGAACAGAGGTTCGTTACCATAGGTCATGGCCGAAACCTCTGTCATAACCAGGGTATTGAGAGACCTCCCTAACCTGGTTCTAGCATCAAACTCAGCCTGGATAAGATTGTCCGGGAGCCTGGGGAGCCTTTCGCTGAATTGTGTTATAGCACAATCCAGCTTTAGCTTCCCTACCGTAAAGGTGGCTGGAAGATCTGACCAGAGGTCTTCCGTACCTGGGAGGAAGAGAGACGTGGGCTCCGTTTCCCGGAGCTGAGGCATCAATTTGTCCCTCATTGCGGCCTGTAGAGTTAACTCCGCCACTTTTGTGGTGAACGGAATGGGGGTCTCTCCGTCCACCACAAAAATGGTAAAGGCGCTCTTGAAGGCTTGCATCCTGGTGTTGATGCACTCCCATTCTTCTAGGCTCCTCAGCCAATCTCGCTGAGCCTGATCCCGACCGAAGATTACGGTCTCTTTGGGGATCTTATCCTCCCTCCTCATAGCTGCCTCCATAAGGCGGGCTTAACCAATGGAGGGGGGTTGCAAGTCAGCTGGGTGGAACTCGAAGTCCTCAAGCCTTCGAGTACCACAAGCCGCCAACGTTAGCATCCCGTCCTTAAAGGGGGCATAGGACGAGATCCTCCAAGGATTGCTCGCTGTATAAGGAGGGAGGGTGTTGTAGTCCGGCATGACCTGAGCAGCCACACCGGGCTGGGGGAGAACTGCCATTGGGTTCTCCCGAAGACCTGCAATCAGGTTCTCCTGACTGGCCAGCCTTTCCGAAATGTTCCGGATCGACTGGCCTGACTCCTCGAAAGAAGATAAGATGTCGGAAAGCATCTCCTGAAACTTATCTTGGACTAAGTTTCCAACTAGGCTCCCCATTTGCTGCATGATGTTTGCAGTGAAGGCCTCTGATTCAAAGGATCTAGGTTCCTGCTTCTCCCTGGGAGTCTTAGGGGGCGTCCCTGTAGAGGTCGAAGGCTCAGGATCAGACAGGAGCTGAGCTTTGTCCCTCGAGGACTTGCCTCTGGACCCTTTAGAGTGAGAAGAAGACGATTTTGGCTTCTCTGCTCCGGGATGGTGAGCCGGAGTCCTATGAGAAGCAGTGGGCGCTGTCTTCTTAGGCAGCGTCTTCTCAAGGGTCTTAGGTTCCTGCTTTCCCTTAACTTTAGGGATAGCTAGAGTGGACTTCGGTCTGAGCGAAAGTTCACTCTCCGAAAATCCTTGGAAGGAAGAGGTAGAAGGGATAGGGGAAGAAGATCCAGAAGGACCCAAGGGAAGCCCTTGGGCCCCTAGCAAACCTGCCTCATCTAACATCCTACCTGTTCCCCCTACCGCCATGGGCTCGAGGTCCAAATTGAGAGTCGCCACATTGTCGATGATTTCTGAGTTTCCCGGGTCTGCCAAGGCTTGAGCCACCTGTGTTGGATGGTGGCGATGTACGGGGGGGGCCGCCGCTGCCGGGTCGACGTAGGAGGTCGTCTTCCCGCCGGGGAAGATCAGAGCAGCCATCTTCTTGTCGAGGATGTAGGGCTGCCCCTTGGTGACGTTCCTCCCGAACCCGCCGACCCAGGCTTTCAAGGTTGTTGACGCGGCGTCCATGACGGCTTGAGCAGCCTGTAAGAGAAGGTTAGTATAAATACTAAGCTAGGGAAACTAAAATTATATGTTTATATATAGATATATCACTTATTAGGACTGTATACATATAGGCCAAATCATATAACAGTTGTTCTCCGGACGGTACTTACTCCGGAGGTAAACTGATCTACTAGATCATAACAAATGGAGCAACTCTCGTGGTGCCAGACCGCTATGTCCCCGAAGCGAATAGCGCAGACAGCATGGGTCCAGCAGACCTCGTGCCCACAGGGGTCCTGTAGGACAGCATTGCATCCAGATTCCTGGCAATGGGTGGCCTGTAAGTGAATAGATACATGAGTATCAACACTGACTAATTGGACTAAGTCCAGGAAGTGATATATTATGACACCGGAGGATACCGGAGTGGTTGACATAGAGGTTAGCCTCCCATTGCTCTCCTGGCGTAAGTAGTGGGTGTCCGATAGAGCTGGTAGACTAGTTTCAGTACGATTCCGGTGTTACCGGAATAAGGAGATTCACCAAACCAGTTACCTGCCTATGTGCTGGAGCGAGGAGTACGAGGACAGCGGGGAGGAGCATGAGGAGGCTAATAAAAACTAATCGAGGGAGCGTAGCTCCGCCGTAACAAAAAACTCGCAGGCAGGTGGAGAACCTGCATGGTGAGCGGGAACTCCGCCTGCTCTTAGCGAAACAGAATAACAAATAATAACAAAAACCAATAAGATGTAAAATAAGGCCAATTATGTGAAAGGCGCATGCGGCGGAGCTTCTCTCAGTCACCACACCTAAGGACTGGCGGAGCCAAGGGGACCCACTGCCGGGTAGGGTGGGGGTGGGGGCAGGGTGGTGGACCGGGGTCGGGGGAGAGAGAGCTGATCGGGACCCGAGGAGGTCCGAGCGCGGTGTCCGAGCTTGGGTTGGCCAGCCGAGCCCGATCGCTAACAGGTAGGACACCCCCTCGGCAACCGAGGGGTGCAAGCGGTAAGGGCTGAGTCAGCCTCGGATGTCCCCCTGCTAACTCCCGTATACCCCCCCGTGTAGTGAGGGGGAAGGGGGAAGAAGGGAGCTCGGATGGTTGCCATGGGCAAACGTGAGCAAGTGGTACTCCCCCCCTTTAGGGAGGTGAAGGAAGCATGGGGACATAGCCGGGTGGCTCATGGCGATCGCCTGGCTCGCTGTGAACGTGGTAGGACCACGCAGTAAGACAGGCCAGGTGGTCTGAGGTGGCCTAGACTACCTCCAACCGTCTCAAGAATGCACAAATAGCCTAATAAAACACGGGGAAGAGAAGATAAATAAACAGATAGAGAGAAAGCAACGTCCTGGATAAGCTAGGCTAGCCGACCCAGAAGGGAGGGCGCCGAACAACTCGGGAGCTGGCCTCTGCTGATATGTAGGTACGGAGGGCGGCAGGCAGGGTGGCAGGACTAAAAGAAAGGGAGTCCGATGTCGTAAAAGAGCCCTAAACGGAATCTAAACAAAGGAACCATGCATGCATGAACGCTGAGCTAAGGGTGATGTAGGCTATGAGCTCAACCGAGCTAGAAATCCCCGTGAGCTAGTAAAGCACAACGTATAATCTTGTACAACGCACAAAATGTAGGTATATATATACTGCTAAATTCAAGCTACAATGGTATGAGAGACCGAAGAAGCATGAAATAATGAAACGTGGGGCAAGCCGCCTGAGACGACTCTATAACCATGCCGAGGAGGGCGCAGTCTTAAAACCTAAATAAAAACGGTTTAACGGACCCTGGCTGGCTAAAATTAAGTGAAACACTTTAGCAGTACTTAACTTAGCTGCGGCGATGGCTTGAAGTTCCATGGTGATAGATAAATCCAAAAAAACGAGCACAAAAACACAGCAAGAAAAAACAAGTGCGTGCAAGATGGTGCTAACGGAAAGGATGACCGCTAGAGGCGCTCATGATGGCGTGGGGAGCGCTAGTAGTAGTAGTAGCTGGTGCGGGCCTTGTGTCGGCCCTCTCAAGTAGGGGGATTTTGTAGAAGGATGGATCTAAATGGTAAGAGACCCGTGGTAGTGGTTTCACTCGCCCCAGAAACCATACCGACACCTTTTTATATAAGGTGAGTGAGTCAGAATACTCTGACATTCATTTTAGTTTTTTTTCTGGTAATGTTAGTAATATTTACCTTAGAAATGTGTGCTAAAAGGACATTTCACAAAGCGACACGGGCCAGCCCAAATCCCTATATATAAGATATATATATATATTATATATATTATATATGTATATATTATATATACATATAGATATAGATATACCATATATATTATATTATATCTATAGATATATATATATATTACAATATAGATATATATACACATATATATCTATATACACATATATAATATATATTATATATATATATATATATATATTATATAATTACATATATTATACATATATATATATATAAGTATATATATATATATATATATATATATATATTTATATATATATATTCTATATACTATATATATATATATAAATAATACATATATATATATATATATATAATATATAATATATCTATATATACTAATATATCTATATACTATATATATATACTCTATATATATATATATATATATATATATATATACTATATATATATAATCATATATACAAGGCGGTCCCCAGGTTACGACGGGGGTTCCGTTCTTAAGAACAAACCCGGAAAAATCGTCGTAAGCCGGAACGACGTTCTTGAAAACATGTCCACAGGGAAAATTTAATACTACTAATTTGCAATTTTTCTTATATATCTGACAGTTTTAGTACCTGAATCTCAAGAAAAGGTTACTGGAAGTTACTTGAAGAAGACTGGGATTTCCTTCATTCTTCCATAATTTTTTCTTTTTTAAATATAAGCTAAAATCTTACTAATTCACTATGGTATTTTCTTAATGAATTGATACTGTTGCTGTATAAATTAATTATTAATATTTGAAAATAGTAAATCATTTATTTATCATACTAAAAAACATACATCTTTGTAGTAGAGAGAGAGAGAGAGATGAGAGAGAGAGACGAGAGAGAGAGAGAGAGAGAGAGAGAGAATTATAGTGATTATTTTTGTTGGAAAATACAGAGAGAGAGAGAGAGAGAGAGAGAGAGAGAAAACTGTGCTAAACTATAAAGGATTCTTATCTTTATCATAGTATGTGTTTTTTAAAAGCGTCGTAAACTCGGAGCGTCGGAAGTGTCAGCGTCGTAACCTCGGAACAAGCGTCGTAACCCAGGGAGGATTTTTCAATGAATATTTAAGAAAAAGCGTCGTAACCTCGGAACGTCGTAAAGCCGGACCCGTTGTAACCCGGGGACCGCCTGTATATATATATACAGGCGGTCCCCGGGTTACGACGGTTCGGCTACGACGTTCCGAGGTTACGACGCTTTTTCTTAAATATTCAATGGAAATTCCGTCCTGGGTTACGACGCTTGTTCCGAGGTTACGACGCTGACGCTTCCGACGCTCCGAGTTAACACGACGCTTTTAAAAAAAACACGCCATTGCTATGATAAAAATCCTTTATAGTTTAGCACAGTACATAATAAAAATATGTTTTTGGTTACATTACAACAAAAATTTTGAGGTTATGATGATTTTTGACACTTTTTTTTTCGTATTTTTTGAATTTTTTTACTGACGCCGCATATGCGGAACTAGTTTGCGGGCGAATGAATACACTAGCTTGGGATGCGCAGTTTAAAACAGTCCAAAAGCGCAAATATAATGAAAAATCATTGCTTGTTTCCAGTACATAATTAAAAAAACTAAGTTTCTGGTTAGATTACAACACAAATTCCAAGGTTACGACGTTTTGTTATGCTTTTTAACGATACCTCATATGCAGAACTAGTTTTTGAGCGGAGATGCATAAATTAATTAACGCTATTAAACTGTATGGTAAATTGACCAAACAACGACCTCGGACGGTCGAGGACGCCAAGCGTAACAATACGAAAGGACGCCACTTCAATCGCGTGCGTGCCTGCATTCCACTAGGTTGTGTGCTGAGACGTTGCTGAAATTCCTTGCCCTTTTAATTTTCGCTAATTTACAATGGCTCCTAAACGCCAAAGTACTTCCTCCGATGATAGTTCATCCAAGAAGAGGAAGGTCATCACGATGGAGGTCAAATATGACGTGATAAAGCGTTCGGAGAAGGGAGAAACTAACACCGAAATAGGCCGTTCTTTAGGCTTGAGCAGGACCACGGTGGTAACCATTGTGAAGGATAAGGAACGTATTCTGAAGCACGTTAAGGATGCTGCACCGATGAAGTCAACGGTGATAAACGAGAAGCAACGTAGCCAGAGCATTGTTGAAATGGAGAAATTGCTCATGATCTGGCTGGAGGACCAGAACCAGCGACGTCCGGTTCCGGTGAGCTTAAGTGTGATCCAGGAGAAGGCTAGAGCGCTGCATGAGGCAGTAGTGAAAAAGTTTGGCGAAGGCAGTGCTGGTGGTGAATTTTCCGCGAGTAGAGGTTGGTTTAACCGTTTTAAGGCTCGTGCAAATTTGCATAATGTGAAGCTGCAAGGTGAAGCTGCTAGTGCTGATAGCGAAGCAGCAGAAAGTTTTCCAGGTGGTTTGGCTGAGATAATTAAGGATGGGGTGGTTACACGGCTGACCAAGTCTTTAATGTGGATGAGACTGGATTATTTTGGAAAAGAATGCCAATCGAACGTACCTTTCCAAGGAGGAGAAGTCAGCAACCTGGCCATAAAGCTGGAAAGGAGCGACTGACTTTGCTGTTGGGTCCAATGCAGTGGTGATTTGAAACTGAAGCCCTTGCTGGTGTATTTGGCCGAGAATCCCAGGGCTTCAAGGCATTTTCAAGAGTCAACTCCTGTGTGGATTTGGTAAATCTAACAAGAAGGCGTGGGTTACCTTAATGGTCCTTCCGAAAGACTTGGTTCAATGACGATTTCGTGCCAGCAGTGGAGCGGTATTTGACTTCGAAGGGTCTGCCTTTTAAGGCCCTCTTAGTCCTGGACAATGCCCCTGGTCACCCTTCAAATTTGAGCGACATGCATCCTAATGTGAAGGTGGTGTACCTCCCACCCAATACCACATCGCTGATACAGCCAATGGACCAGGGAGTAATAGCTAATTTCAAGGCTTACTACCTTAGAAGGACCATACGTTTTGCTTTGAGGGCCATAGAAGCTAACAAGGAGTTGACACTGAAGCAATTCTGGAAGGGCTACAACATTGCAGATGCAGTGAAAGAACATTGCAAGTGCTTGGACGAGGTGAAGACGACCACTTTAAATGGGGCCTGGAGGAGGAAACTGTGTCCACAGTTTGTGCACAGTTTTGAAGGCTTTGACCAGGCAGAAGACGTCGAGACTGTGACGAGGAAGATCGTAGGGCTAAGCAAGAGGCTGCAACTAGATCTTGAACCTGATGATGTAACAGAGCTGCTGGCTTCCCATGGAGAGGAATTGTCTGCAGAGGACTTACTAGAACTTGAACAAACAAATGATTGAGGAAGAGGAGGCGGCACCAGAGCCAAAACCCAGGTCATTAACTGTGAAAGGCTTGTCAGAGGGTTTACTCATCGGAGAGAGCCTTGGCTTCTTTTGAGGCAGAAGACCCTAACGTTTCTAGGTTTGACAAAATCAAGAGAGGAATCATGGATTTGGTGGACTTTCTACAAGGAGACCCTGAAGGAGAAGCAGACGAAGAGAAGTGTGCAGTCCAGGCTTGACACTTTTCTTTCACAAGTCTCCAGTACCACCACCTCCCACTCCTAGTCCTGGTAAGGAATTTCTGAACTGTTTTACTAATTTATGTGTTTACATAGTGTACATATTAAAAATGTGTTAATTTTTTAATGTAACAACTAAATGTAAGAGTAAATTGTAACTTCATTAATTTTCATCATTTGTAATTTTATTGCAGTGGTGAACAGTCCGATCCCCCTGGACAGTTCCAGATCCCCCTGTACTACCTGTGACAGTTCCAGATCCTCTGTACTACCTGTGACAGTTCCAGATCTCCCTGTACCTGTGACATGTTCAGATCCCCCTGTACCTGGACCCTCTGATCAGCCCGCCCACCTGCACGTGTACAATCAGGTAAGCAATTTCATTTTTCTCATTTTCATGTTGGAAATTGTTTACACCCTACATACATACGTACACACTAACTTACATAGTGGTACAATGTGTTTGATGTTGCATAACCTTATTATTATTTTTTTTTTCCATTTCAGACCCCTTTGATAGTGACAGTGACCCAGATGACCCTGAGCCTTTCCATGGTTTTGATGCCTCGCCCTATACATCAGGTAAGGAATCCTTAACAAATTTGTATAAAATGTTTTATAAATTGCTAATAGAAATTTTATTAAAAGTGTACATATGCTACAATTACATCCACCTTATAATATATTTATGTACCCTATCATTCTTTCCAGATGTAGATGTTCCCTCATCAGTTGATACAAGTATCACCTCCCCAGAGCCCAAATCAGTTGATACGAGTAGTATCACCTCTCCCATTCCTTCAGGTAAAAGAATTCTTCATTTTTTAGTATTGAACATACGTATTACACACTACATATGTCAAACAGTAATAAAACAGTGCAGTAGTTACAGTAGTAGTAACTATCATTTTATATATTTTTTATCATTCCAGACTCCAAGCACCTGCCCATCCCACTCCATAGCCCAGCCACCCACTCTCATGTACCATATGGACCATCCCAGTAAGCAAAGCACCACTAGAATTTGGTAAGGACATTTTTTTTTTATTAATGTTTTAATATTACATATGTAATAACCATGTTATGTATGTAACATACATACTATAATCATATGTACTATTACATTATGTACATTATTTACCATTATCATTCCAGACTGGCATGCACCTGTGACTTACATAAACCAGACCTCTACCATAGCCTACATGTCTTCATTTTGCTGGAGGTAAGGAATTCTCAGTTGTGTTTAATGTTTGCATACGTACAATAAATTTTGTACACCTAAGTGGTTACATACTGTCCTTTAATATTAATTCTTCATTCCAGACTGCCCATCATCCTAGCCTGTTATCTGTGATAAAGCACACTGAAGTTAGGTTTGGAATGCATCCTTATCATGAATGCTCTACACCTCCACCTCCATCTCCCACAACCTAGGTAACAGCTTTGAGACTCACTAAAAGTTGGTAAGTTATGTAAGGAATTTCTAAATTAAGTTTTATACTACATGTTATATGTGATATTAAACCACTGTATGGTGCATATTACTGTATGTAACTTACTATGCATAGAGTACTTACTGACATACTAATTATTTTTTGTACATTCCAGAACCCCCTGAATGATGTAGGCTATGGGGCCACATAAGACTTTGTCCATCCAGGGTTACGATGAATGCAAAATATAAACTAAAGGTAAGGAATTAATTAACATACATTAACTCTTTTAGTACTCTTGATATATCTACAGTAATTAACATATGCATTCACAACTTTCTGTAGTGTATATTTTGTACACTAATTTTGTTACTTTTTCCTTCCAGAACCAACATTTTTCACACAAACTCCAGGTTGTTCTACAAAGTGTCATCAAGGGATAACTACTACAAGTAGAAGCACCATTTTTGGATGGAAAAAACCCTTCAGGAAAGTATACGTATCACATGTAACATGTAGTGTAACAAAGTATGAACAGTAAGGTTTTTACATACAGTAGTACATATTACATACGTACATAACTTTTTTTACAGGAATTTCCAACCAAAAGTTTGATTATGTACATATGTACATGTATAAAACCACACTGTACGTATGTTACTGTATGTAACTTACTAAACATACATAACATGACTTAAGCTTTGATACTTTTTTGGTACATTCCAGAAAACCATGACCCCCTCCATGATGCAGGCTATGGGGCCACATAAAACTTTGTCCAGGGTTACTACATAACATAAAGGTAAGGAATTATACATAGTAGTAATTAACATACATTAAGTAAGTTTTATATACTAAAAAAAAAGTGACCAAGATCTCTCACATGGGATAAGTGATCAAGGTCCCTCATGGAATTGGTACTGTACACTCCCTGCTGAACAGGGGTGTAGACCAATCATTTACAATAATGCATACCAGTTGAATTAAATTAAACCACTGTATGGTGCATATTACTGTATGTAACTTACTATGCATAGGAGTACTTACTGACAAATTATTTTTTGTACATTCCAGAACCCCCTGAATGATGTAGGCTATGGGGCCACATAAGACTTTGTCCATCCAGGGTTACATAGCACGACAACTTTAAACTAAAGGTAAGGAATTAATTAACATACATTAACTAAGTTTTATACATGTTATATATGTGATATTAAACCACTGTATGGTGCATATTACTGTATGTAACTTACTATGCATAGAGTACTTACTGACATACTAATTATTTTTTGTACATTCCAGAACCCCCTGAATGATGTAGGCTATGGGGCCACATAAGACTTTGTCCATCCAGGGTTATGATGAATGCAAAATTTAAACTAAAGGGTAAGGGAATTAATTAAAACATTAACTTTTGTAACTCTTGTATTAACTAAAGGTAAGAAATTATAAACTAAAAGTAAGGAATTAATTAACATACATTAACTCTTTTACTCTTGATATCTAATTTACATATTGTATTCAGGACTTTGTGTAGTATTTTGTACTAATTGTGTTATACTTTTACCTTCCAGAGCTACCAGACTGGGATTTTAGTGTACTCCAGGATCTAACAAATACATACGTACTACTACGAAGTGTGCAATGCATAATATATAGTGTTACAGTATAGTGTTAGTGTATACCCTAAGGATTAAGTGTAGTACATTGTGCTTTTAGTGTCACAAGAGTTTAATAAAAGAATTATACCTTCAAGAAACCATCCTTTGCCATTGGAATAACCACACTACACATCATGCAATCTACTTGCATGTCACACAGGTAAGGTCTCTAACTTTTTCTTAGTTTAAGGCATATTTCCAAGTGTCGTTCCGGCTTACGGACGATTTCGGCTTACGACGCGCCTCAAGAACGGAACCCCCCGTCGTAACCCGGGACCTGCCTGTATATATATATATATATATAATATATATATATATATATATATATGATTATATATATATATATTAGCTATATATATTACTATGTATATATATATATATATGTATATATATATATTACGACGGGTTCGGCTTACGACGTTCTGAGGTTAAGACGCTTTTCAATTATATTCATTAAAAATTATTTCCAGGGTTACAACGCCTACAATGCTCACCTGGCAGAAGAAATATAACACCAAAAATGCAAAATAATCAATATTTGAAGGTTTTTTGGATGAAAAATGCAATAAGAATGCAGTTTACATAGTTTTTAATGCACCCAAAGCATTAAAAGTACAGTGGTACCTCGACATACGAAATTGATCAGTTCCGTGGCGGCCTTCGTAACCTGAGCTTCTCGTATCTTGAACCGCATTTTACACGTAAATTGCCTAATTCGTTCCAAGCCCTACAAAAACACCCCATTAAATTTTATAATAAAGCAAAATTGACCAATAAACAATGAAATACAACAATTTGGACCATTCAATACCTAACTTAATACGTACTACTAATATGTATCTGTAAATAAAGTGTATTAGTGCACATGGTATACAAGAAATACTGTACGTACATACGTACGTATGTAGTAAAATGTGGAACCTTACCTTTTGAGTGAGGCTATCTCTGAAAGTGGCGACAGAGGAGGACAAACCGCAGAAAATTTGTTACGTAGTATGTACACTTAACTTAACGAAACACATTAACAAAACCGTAACACTTAACCTTCTGGCAGTTTGCCGTCTCGGTTATCGTATCACCAGCGATTCCTTTGTCCTCAATCAACTGAGGAAGCAGCCTCTCCATCTCATCATGCATGCGACTCCTCTTGTTGGACAAAAAGTCACGCCTTGGAAGGTGTAGCTGCTTTGATGGCTTCCTTCTGCTTAAGGATGGTGCCTATCGTCGACGGATTTTGGCTGTATTCCTTTGCGATCACACTCAACCACATGCTGGCTTCATACTTTTTTATTATCTCCATTTTTGTCTGCATAGAAAGCATCCTCTTCTTTCCGTGAACTTCAGCAACTTTCTTGGGACCCATGACTATACTGTAAGTAATTAAGTTATGTAGTACAGTGGTCCCCCCCATATTCGCAAGGGATCCGTACCAGACCCCCCGTGAATAGTTAGAACCCGCGAATGTTTGGAACCCCTATATAAATGCTAAAAACAGCCTATTTTGTTAGTTAAAACTCAAGAGAAACCACTAAAAATTTTCTTACTTGTTTTTAAAGTTTTATCACAAAAAGTGCATTTTATGATGAAATTGATAAAAAAACCAGGAATTTGTGGAAATTTCTCATAGAAAAATACAGCGAATGCACAAATTTTCCGCGAATAATGCAGGGAAACGTTCCCAAGAGAAACCTGCGAATAATGCAGGGAAACGATAAAGTAGTATAACGAAATCACTAACACGAATTTACGTTAACAAACGAAATCGTATACGTGAACGAACGAATTCCGCGTGCGTACGATAATGCTGGTGCAAAGCAATGGCTGGAGAAGAACACCTTTACGTAGAGCACGATGGGACATATGCTGACCAATAAGAGAGCAGGATCTTATGGCGGTGACTAGCATCAGGGAACCAATGGGAGAGCGGGAGGATGGTGGCGAGTCTACTCAGTTGGCGGCGCGCGAGTTTGAAAATTGTTATCGGTGGTCCGGGCAAATCTCGGGACTTTACAGCAAACAACCTTCGTATCCTGAAACTATTTCGTATGTAGAGCCAAAAAAAATCTTCGTATTTGCTTTCGTAACTCGAATTTTTCGTAAGTTGAGCCTTTCGTATGTCGAGGTACCACTGTAAGCTTTTCTTAAGATATCTGACGATGTTCCGACTTACAACACATCTCAAGAACGGAACCCCCGCACCGTATCCTGGGGACTGCCTCTGTGTGTGTGTGTATTATATATATATATATATATACAGTGGTCCCCCTGTATTCGCAGGGGATGCATACCAGACCCCCCCGTGAATAGTTAGAACCCGCGAATGTTTGGAACCCCTATAAAAATGCTAAAAACAGCCTATTTTGTTAGTTAAAACTCAAGAAAAACCCACTAAAAATTTTCCTACATGGTTTTTTTAATAGTTTTATCACAAAAAGTGCATTTTATGATGAAATTCATAAAAAAGCCCCAGGAATTTGTGGATATTTATCATAGAAAAATACTGCGAATGCGCGAATTTTCCGCGAATAATGCAGGGAACCGTTCCCGAGAGAAATCCGCGAATGTGTGAGTCCGCAAATCTGGAGAACGCGAATACGGGGGGTCCACTGTATGTATATATATATATATATATATATATATATATATATATATATATATGTAGGCACTGAAAGCAGCCCTGTGCAATTTAGGCAGACGCATACACACGCGCACTTTGTCGACCTGTAAAGGAATGCAAAAATTTAGTTACGATATTAAAATGGTGTGTCAGTTTACCTTAGACTTTCTAGTATTTGGTTGCATCAAATTTTTTCTCCTTAGCTGCATTCAGCCATCGGGGTGGAAACACTTTCAATGAGGGTGCTGGACAAATCTCTGGTTCGATACTGTTCCAAGCAGCGATGATGGCTGCTTTGAGTTTCTCGATATTGGAGCAGTCAACCTTCTGCAAACGTTGTTTAATGATCGACCACAGATTTTCAATGGGACTAAAATCAGGGGAATCAGGGGGCCAGTCACTTAAAAGCTCCACACCTCAATCCTGCAACCAGTTCTTAATCAATGGCGTCGTGTAGCACCGTGCGCCGTCTTGCTGAAGGATCGAAGCACCTGTCTCTCAAAGCTCACCCTCTAAATAATAATTTAGCAAAACGTAATTAATGTGCTGGTTCACTCGTTCATTATTTTCAAAAATACACTATTCCCCAACTCCCTCATAACCTACAGAACCCCATACCATCAAAGTTTTCGGGAACTTTTCACGAGGACGAAAAAGTTTGTCATTGCACTTGTTGAGGCGGGGACTTCGCCAAACTTTGGTAGAGGTGCTTGCCAAACAATGAAATGTGGATTCGTCAGTGAACAACACTTGTTTCCAGTTATCAACGTCCCATTTACCAAACCTATTGAAAAAAAACTTTTGTTTCTTCATATGGGCATCAGTTAGCTTGCTCTTCTTAGGAGCCACAACACTCTTGAATCCCAAACTTGCATAACAAGAACGTACTTTACACTTTCCTAAAATTTCAGGATTTTCTTCCCTGAACTGACGAGCGGTGTGAAGGATTAAGCTCTGCTTCCCTTCTCAGAAGCGAAATGGATCCTTCAGACAGCAGGTGGGGCCTCCCAGACTTCTTGGCGAGGAGAGGTACCTCTTTCTTCCCTGACGCCTTGTACAGCGCGACAATGTTCTGAACTGTTTGACGCTTTAAATCGGTCTGCCACACAATTTCAGCGGTATTTAACCCTAATTCAAAACATTGAATGACCCTTACACCATCATCCCTAGAAGTATAAGGACCCACCATTACACATAAAGGCACAGGGAATGGGCAACAAAAGGGCCAACACCGCAAGACAAACAAATCCTGACAGGAGTCCCAGCAAAACAAACTGAGTTACACCACGGCTAATGGGCTACCGATCAGTTATTGTTTCCTTAATCAAGGACACAGTGGAAACAACGAAAGGTGCCAATTAGTAATTTTTTCTCTCGGGCATTTTCCGTGACTAATATGGAGGATTCCTTAAGATGCTCAGTGTCTTTATGCACCCTGCAGGGGTGCAATGACTTTCAGCATCCACTATATATATATACATATAACTGTAATTTCAATTGAAAATTCTTCCCTTCGTCTTTCTTTGTATCCATTTCCGTACCTTCTCTCAACTCCAGAGAAGCTTGGAAGCTGTCAAATATGTCAATGTGACGGAGGGAGCAGTGCTATATAATGGACCATGATTTTAATGGTTTTTATACAATATCTCTCTCTTTTACTGAGATGAAATAATTTTATGATACATGTATAAGTTTATTATTAATATTTTCCACTATTAATACTATAATATGTATAATAACAATAATATAATTGTAATTACAAAATTTATATGCTAGTATTTTAAATATAATAATCTTTCCATTTCACTCTTTTAAATACTGTAGGACAATCTCTCTCTCTCTCTCTCTCTCTCTCTCTCTCTCTCTCTCTCTCTCTCTCTCTCTCTCTCTCTCTTGGCTGCAAGTGTTAGAAGTATGTAGGTATATACCTTTTAAGTGTACTAACGTTTAAGATTACTTTGTAATTATAATACAGTAATATGATAACAATTTAGGTAAATTTGATGTAGGATGTTACATAAGGTATACATTTGGTATTTCTCTCTCTCTCTCTCTCTCTCTCTCTCTCTCTCTCTCTCTCTCTCTCAAAAGAATTGATAGACATATAGATAGGTGTTCAGCCCTCTCTTTCTCTTCTCTGATAAAGATATATGCATTTATGGGAGGGGAAGAAGTGTTGCCTATAGAAGTTCATTTCAATCTTTTGTTATTGTAAGGAGTTATTCTCTCTCTCTCTCTCTCTTGGCTGCAAGTGTTAAGAAGTAATGTTATTTTCTGAGGTATAACCCGTTTAAGTTGTACTAACGTTTAAGATTACTTTGTAATTATATTAATACAGTAATATGATAACAATTTAAGGTAAATTTGATGTAGGATGTTACATAAGGTATACATTTGGATCTCTCTCTCTCTCTCTCTCTCTCTCTCTCTCTCTCTCTCTCTCTCTCTCTCTCTCTCTCTCTCTCTGCAAAAGAATTGATAGACATATAGATAGGTGTTCAGCCCTCTCTTTCTCTCTCTCTGATAAAGATATATGCATTTATGGGAGGGGAATGAAGTGTTGCCTATAGAAGTTCATTTCAATCTTTTGTTATTGTAAGGAGTTATTCTCTCTCTCTCTCTCTCTCTCTCTTTCTCCTCTCTATCTCTCTCTCTCTCTCGCCCTCTCTCTCTCTCTCTCTGTAGCTGTTTATATTTCTAATGGTAAAATATTTCAGATGACTTTGAAATAATATAATAATACCAATTCAATATAGTATATTTGATGTAGGATGATATAAGCATTTTTAGAGGGGAGTTCTAACTATTCGCGGGTTTGAGCTACTTGCGGGGTGTCTGGTACCCATCCCCCGTGAATACGGGGGGGGGGGGGGGGGGTGGGGGGGGGGAACACTGTACCGTAAAACCGAATCGCTGATAATATATATTATAATATTACTTTAATATAATATTATTATTATAAAATAGTTTTACCAAACCACTGAGCTGATTATTCAGCTCTTACAGGGCTGGCCTGCTCAAGAACGAGAAAGCGCTCCTGGATATTCAAACCATCCTGCGCTGATACCTAAGTAGCAGGAGGCAAAACTGAAATTGCTGGAGATAACCCAGTCTGCTCTGCTACTGAGATAGTAACAATCAAAGAAGGATCTGCTGGTCTAACAGGCAAGTAGCTGAACCTTGTTGCTCCAAAGGTGACCAAGAATGCCTAAAAGAGGCTTGAGAATACCTTGAATCCTGCCTTAGCGAATGGAAATTAGCCTGAAACTTCCACCACGTCAAATTTTGTTGAAGAAAATGCCTAGAATGATCAGGAGTAGCCACAGATGACAAAGAAGGGGACCAAGACTGCAAGTGTGACTCCTGAGAATGGGAACTATAATGGGCATCTGTGCCTTACACGCTACCAACAGCGACCGAGAGACAGAACAGGGCGAACAAGAGAAGTTCCTACTTCTCCGATTTGGGGGAAAAACTAGTGCTGAATTACGAGGCATCAAAAGTTAATGAGAATGCCTAAAGAATGAAGAAGAATACATTCACCCACACAATCACAGCTACTCGCAAGAAACTCCCTTACGTCTGACAAGAAACATGAACTGGCATAGCCAGACTGCCTGGGAGACAGAGAAGAACATGAGCATCTGATGCTAGGCAAAAAACCAAGAGCTAAGGAAGGATTCAGGGTCAGGTGAGCTCCTGCTGTAAACTGTGTCCAATGGCAGGCGTGCGATTGCTGGCAAGTGAACTTTCAATGCAAGGTCAGTCTCTGCCATCAAGTGACCATCCAATGTTAGGGCACATGCCTCCAAGAGAATACCAAATCATCTTCCACCGCAAGATTGCAAAAAGAACCTAGATAGGGATTACCAGGAAATATGCTACCTCCTATACGGCCTAGGGGGGACACAATCAGATACTGAATGAGTGCGCTTATCCTTACCTAGTGCATCTACTCCTGCTATGTGAACTTTGCTTGATCTTTCCATGCTTATCTTCAGTGACCTAGTGCTGAACAGCACACATCATGGGCCAGGCTGGCAGAGGAAGAAAGATGATAAAGGGCATAACTGCTTTCACTCCTGTACCTCAAACAGTAGGAGTGTCACAGGGAAGTGGCTAGTGTATGGCTAACAAGGTAGGGCACTGCACTTTCTCTAACACAAGGGGGACATACAAAAAAGGACACCTAAATTGGGGCAGTAAAGCAGCAAGTGGGGAAGGGCTTACCTCCATAAACTTTTCAAACATAACCCTTAGACTAGCTACATTGGCTTCTAATTTGACAAACTTACTACAGCCCTGAATAATACGAGGAGCTTTGAGAGAAAAAAATTTTTAATGGAAGAACTGCTATCTAAAAGTTGTGAAAATATCAGAAACTTACTGCTTATCTTATTTCCTGTCATAGTTAGAACAACTTTTAGATAGCAGTTTTTTTACCTGCTCTTTGCATCTGGTTACATATCACTTTAAATAAACATTCTTCATTTCACCTGACCAACGAATACACTGATCACAAGTGATTGTTACAAGAACAATCCTTGTTCCTACATGTAATACATTTGTTGTGACCGTCATAAACTGAAGAATAAAGAGACAGATATTGCACATTCTTACCTTACTGACATGAAATGACTTTTTCGTTCGCTTCTTTGGGTGATAATATATATAAATAATCAACAAAATCTCATATACACTCTCCAATGCATCGTTGCAGGTCAGTGACAGAGAATAAAAAACTGAATGGAAAAACTGTATATGCTCAAGCTATCTATAAGAGATGGGTGATAGATGGTTCAAACTAAACATTCTTATTAAAAATGATATTTTCATAATAAAATAAATTTTTGAACATACTTACCTGGTAGTTTATATATATAGCTTAAGTCCCTGTGACGTCACGGCAGAATTTCAAAACTCGCGGCAATCGCCGATTGGGTAGTCAGGTTAGCACCTGTGCGCCCTCTACCCAGGTACCTGGAACCATTCCAACTATTCCTCAGATCTTCCATGCCCCTAGTCTCTAGAGGGGAGGAGGGTGGGAATTAAATTATATATAACTACCAGTAAGTTCAAAAATTTATTTTATTATGAAAATATTTTTAAACATCTAACTTACCTGGTAGTTATATATATAGCTGATTGACACCTTTGGTGGAGGGTCAGAGACAGCCAACATCGTTGGAACTGACATAAGAGTTAATAAACAAACTTATGGGTTCGTACCTGTTTAAGGAAGCTCACTTTAATGATCTCCTGCCTCATTATGTCTGCTTTCCTTAAGAGATCCAGCGATCCACCCAGGGGGCTGAAGACCTCAAGGAGCTGTCAAACCGGTGTATAACCTCTATGTGACAGGACCTCATCCAATACCCTTGTTCCGGGCACTACCAAGGAACAAGTTGACCACTTGACTAAGGATCAATGATTGTGGGATACTGCGTCCAGTCTCCACAAACAACCATAAAATTCAATAGTTCCAAGGTAAGAAAAAGGGTATTGGGTTATGGGATTTCAGGGATAGTCCCTTGTCCCACTACTGGATGAGCTGCTACGAACGGTCCCAGCGTGTAGCAGTCTTCATACAGAGTTTGCACTTGCCCCAGATAGTGCGACGCAAACACTGATTTGCTTCTCCAAAAGGTTGCGTCCAGGATATTTTGAAGGGATCTAGTCTGTTTCAAAGCTACAGAGGTTGCTACGGCCCTAACCTCGTGAGTCTTCACTTTTCAGTAGCCTGAGATCCGCTTCATTACATGCTGAATGTGCTTCCTTGATTAAAGGCCTTATAAAAAAAACGATAGCGCATTCTTTGACATTTGAAGAGAGGTCTTTCTGACAGAACACCAAAGCCCCTCTGAATTGCCACGTAATTGCTTCGTTCTTTCCAGGTAATGCCTCAGGGCCTTTACCAGACAAAGAACTCTCTCTACTTCCTTACCTGTGAGATCCGACAGGTTTGGAATCTCGAACAATTTGGGCCAGGGCTGAGAAGGGTGTTCGTTCTTCGCTAGAAATTCCAGCTGTAGAGAGCAGATAGCATTGCCCTGTCTGAACCCTACAGCTTTGCTGAAGGCATGGATTTCACTGACTCTTTTCGCTGTCGCTAGACTAACTAAGAAGAGAGTTTTCATGGTGAGGTCCTTAAATGATGTTTCCTGTAAAGGCTTGAACCTATCACTCATGATAAACTTCAGGACTACGTCCAGATTCCATGCTGGAGGGACTGTAGTCTCTCCTAGTAGTGTCGAAGGATCTGAGAAGGTCTTGGAGATCTTTATATTCAGACACGTCTAAGTTCATGTCATTGAAGACATCTGTGAACATGCTTATGTAATCGCTTAATGGGTCGAGGTCAAAACGTTACGACTTCTCTTAAAGTCTGCAGCGAAGAGTCTCTCATTCTCCTATCTCATTGCAGCGAAGATTCTTCTTCTCGGCAATGGATAGGACAGCGACACTCCATGGTGGGTGTCTATGGTGTGGGTACTGGGACAATCTATTAGGATGAAGTAATGATTGTTCTGGAACAACCTACTAAGTCCACAGCGTAGACCGTAACTGACTCGGGCGCTCTGACAGCTGCCTACTGACTGCGTTCGGTAGTGAGGCAAGTTGTCTAAGCATCCAAGCAAGTCCCATGATCTTTGCCTTTTAAAGGGTTATGCCGAGAGACCATACAAATTGTCTATTTGTTTGTCACTGATGCTGGACGGCGAGGTAGTGAATCTCTTAATGAGGTGATGATTCTCTTAAGGCATGTGCCCAATAGGCGAAAGTCAATTGCCCTCTAGAGACCGAGGTCCTTTATGGCAAGGCATTCCCATAGTAGTTAAATCTCTGCTAAGAAGAAAACAACACTATGTTCCATTGAAGACGAAGGTAGAGAGTGAATGCAACCTACGTCTTCACAGCCGAATCGAGAGAAGGATTCTCAGGTTCTGAACCTGTGCTTACAAAGGACTGAAAACGCTAACAGCTATTTCATTGCTGTAAGGTGAGGGGTTGTAGTTGCAATGAAAGCGGGGCAATTTCCAGTAATGAAAAACACAGGGAATACTACTTCTCATGGGCTGATCATTTGGAAGTAGAGCTGGCAGGTCGGGGAGCAGGTGATGTCTTCCGTATATATCTGTCAATTCAGGGTGAACAATGAACAATTGCATTCCTCCGAATACGAGATATTTTGAAGACAAACTCAGATGTCTGAAGAAACATTGCGCATTATCGCAATGCGATACAGCGGGAGACTAGTAAAGACTTCTGTTACCGTGTGGTAAACATAAAGATGAAAGAGTCCAGAATATATATCTCTGTTGAAAATTCTCATTCATGTATGCTATCGTGACTCGAGATGGAATCACGATAGTGTATAAAGACCAGTAAACAATCATTTATCTTTAGTTTGTAAGAGAAATATTGTAAACATTATGCAGTGCAAGATGCGTAGATTATTATTATATATATTGTGTGGAATTGTTAGTTATAGTATAATATTTCTTTATATTAAGTGTTTTGAAGGGTTAAATACGTTAAATGGTGGTTTAACTCTACGTAATCTTTAACAAGTAGTTAAGTATTGTCGTTGGTGAATGCGGGTCGCGCATGCGTGGATCGTCAGTCGTCTCAGACTGATTTGAGTCAAGAGTCCGGCAGTACCGGTTTAGTTGTTTAAGTGTGAAGGTCATCGTCGCCTTACGGTAGCTCAACATTGCTGAGGGGGGTAAAGGAATCAGCACAACTTCAGAGAAATAATATCATCATGTATTACAGCTAAGTCTAAGAATTTATAAGTGTTTTAGGTGATAATATTGAAGGGCATGCATGCACGATAGATATTGTTACTGACAGGCATTTGTAAATGAATCAGGCTATCCTTCGGATCGTGGTATAGGAAATTACACAATGGTTTAAAGGTTAGTAATAAGTATATCTATTCCTGGTTAAATAATGGGTTGATACGATTATAAGATATGGTAATTTAGGACGTATTTTTAAACACAACGCAATTTCTCGATCTATTGAACAGAAAAGAATCCTTGAAAAATCTGTTCGTGAACCTGGTAATATGCGAACCAAATTAGGGTAAGTTTGGGTTTTCATATTTATTGAATATTTTATGTTTACTATTTTGGATTCTTTTGAGTAAAGATATAAATGGTGCCGTGACCAGGATTGATTATTTTTGTGGGTGATGATTGATAATTGGTAACAGATTGATAACGCATATATTTTAACTTTGATATTGGTGTTTATAGGCTAATAGGTGTTTTACCAGTATAGCGCTTCGTGAGAAAGTGTTCGTTGCGTCGGGTTGTTATGGCTAGGATGGTATTGGCAATTTAGAAAATGTTGACGCCGTAACTTTATGCCGTAAATCATATGGGGAAAATTGTTGAGTAAGATATTATCGTTCCCTTTTGTAATTGCACTCTATTTTGATTAATTGTATTTATCGATCGTAGTAGGAAATCGCGAGTGTGAATTTTAAATTAGTAATTTCGTTCTCTTTAGATTCATAAATGTTTAACGGCTATTAAACCATTTACAACGACGAAGGTTGAAACTTGTGGAAAAAAAATGAACTTTTAAGTGATTGAAAATCATATATGCGTTGTACATTTTGAATTGATCAGTGTTAATCGTTGCCACTAATTGAGAACATTTAAATATGAAATTTGATTTTCATTAGTTGTGATTTTTATTGAAATAATAATTTTGGAAAGTTGTTGAATTTGGTAATTCGTGAATAGTTGAAAGTGAAATTTTCGAGTTGTGTATTAGTGAGTTTGCGTCGACATTGATAATATTGTCGCACTGGCGACCATTTTGTTAATGATCGGGCATTCATTGTTGGGTTAAGCTGGTCTCGCATTAATTAATTAATAACGTAGTCGCACTGGCGGCCATCTTGTTAATGACCGAGCAGCTAAGTTGAAGTTTATTTAAACGAAAATTTTGAGGGAATTTAATCTAGTTGTGCTGTTGAAAATAATGAACATAATGCATTAAGTAATTATAAGGTAGTTCCTTCCTACACCCTTGCTTGGTCTATTTTTCTCCATTAGTGAACAGTTTGATGAATTATTAACAATGTTGGACATAGAAACATCAGACGTAGGAATGTCTGACATATCAGATAATGAAAGTGAAGAAACAAAAAAACGCATAGTGCTGATCCTAGGACATTCTCAGGTAAGAAAAATGGAAAATGCCTTTGATGAAATAAATGAAGAAGAGGAAAACCTTCATTTTATAACACGCTCAAAAGGTGGTGCTACTTGTTATGATATCTCATCTGAAGAAGTAAAGGGGAGTGAAGCAGAGGCAGTTGTACTTTTTATAGGAAGTAATGATCTAGATAGTGAAGATGCTGAATCAACAAGTGATATTCGAAATAATATCATAGGACTAGTAAATGATATCTCCAATGTGGATGGAGTCAAGATAGTCTATATCGTCACTGTAGAACCCCGCACAACCCTGAGATATGTAACCTATGATGAATATCGAAAAGGTCGAAATAGGTTTGAACCAAAGGTTACGTAAGTCAATCAGTTTTTTTTATTATGTCATTTGGTTAATGGTCGTTAACTGGAAGCGGATCTAGGCAATGAATGGAGTTTCATTTGTTGCTCAAGAAGCCTCTGAAACACTAGCAAAAAAGATATATGAAAGAGTCAGCAGTGATGCTGATTCAGGAGAATGGTAATAACACAAGTGGATCAAGTGGGGTGGGATGAGGGACTACGCATCTTGCATTGCATTAATTATAAGCTGTATATAATTATTGTGATAAGTTTCTGAAGTGAATTTCTCTTGAAGTGTGTTGATTAATTGCATTTAATGGGGTGGTATATATATATATTAAATTAAATTTGCTGAAATTGGTTAGAATATTTGTATTTTGTATAAACAGTTGTTGGATGAAATTGTGAAAGTCTGGAAAGGTTTGTTGGTTTTAGCTGTTGATAATTATCATTGGAAAAATGGCAGAAAGGAAGAGAAGCTTTGGTGAGGTCACGATGGGGGGTTGTTCAAGGGTGTGATCACCCAAATGGATAAATAAGATAGACTCTGCTATTGCCGCAGGTAATGTCAATACATTGTCTTCAATCAAGGATTTATTCATAAAACAAATGAAGATTGTGCAAGACCTGAATGAAAAGATATTGGCTTTAATTAACCACTGAAGAAGATCGAATGAATGAGGTGGAAGAACAAGCAGAATATGAAGTAGTAATTGGAGAACATTGTATAGTTGATCAATGCCATCACAGCGATGTCAGGAAGCGGTTCTCCTGGAAATCCTCCGACCACACCGAAGACTAATGTTAGATTGCCAAAATTGGATCTCCCACATTACAATGGAGATGTGTTGGAGTGGAATTCCTTCTGGGAATTGTACAATGTGTCGGTACACAACGAGTGGACTTAGAGCCGATTCAGAAATTTTCATATCTGCAAAGTTTACTTACAGGAGATGCTCTAAAATTGATTTCAGGATTTAAGTTGGAAGCTGCGAACTATTCACAAGCTATATCTCTTCTCCAAGCCACTTATGGGAAGAAGGTAGAAATTAAAGAGTTCTGGTAAGAAGATTATTAGAAATTGAGCCTCCATCTGCTAATTCAGAATCATTACAAAAAACATTCAGAGCAAATTTTGAATGCTCTATAAGATCTTTGGAGAGTGAAAACTTGGAGTTGAACGAGCTTTACACCATTTTGCTATATGGTAAGTTGCCTAAGAGTGTAAGTGAAACTGTGAAACGCAGATGTGAGATGATTGGCTGGTGTTTGACACATTTAAAAAATATCTAGAGGAAGAAATTCATAATTTAAGCTCTTTCGTCTCAACAGATGTAAATAAACCTGGAACTTTATCAACAGTATCTACATTCACAGTGAATCAATCACAATCGGTTAGACCTAAGAGTAAAGGAACTGTTAATAAATTTAGTTCTCAACAAACAAGAAAATGTGCATTGTGTGAAGGTGAACACTGGTGGACACAGTGTAAAACCTATGCCAGTAGGGATAAGAAATTGAGTCGTCTCGGGTTTTTTATTTAAGATTGTGCTTTGTGTGTGCGTCAAATAAGCACTTTAGTGTAGATTGTGAAAGACAAATTTGTGGAAACGGATGTAGATTAAAAACATCATCGTGTATTGTGTGATAAACAACAAACCAGCGAACCAAATAAACCAGCAAGTAAATCAACATTAAATCAGCAAATAAATCTAATAATGGTGTGCAAATTGGAACACTTTCCGTAAGTGATCAGGGTCAAAAATCCAAACTGAAGTCTATTTTACCAACAGCCACAATTGTGTTAAAGGGCAAAGGAAGACACTTGGTACGTCTTCGGGGATTGTTAGACACATGTGCAGAACGAACCTTTTATAGAAGGTCAGCACTTCAGGATCTACAGTATAGATCTAAAGGCACGGAGAAAATTGCCTTAAGGGGTTATTTGACAAGCAAACCTGTGAAACGAATATGAAACGGTGAGTGTTTCTATTCCTTATAAGGGTAGATTGATTATTATGGATTGTATTGTGGTAGATGAATTACCAAGAGTATGCTAAGAAATTCAATGTTAAACGAAATTTGAAAACGTTGTGTAAAACCAAGATTGGTCTAGCGGACAAAGATTTCGATCTACTGTGGACAAGCAAGCACCCATTGATATTTTAGTAGGTGTTGATAATGTCTATAACATTTTACACCCCGGATTTAGAAAGGTTGGAAAATTGATATTGTACCTACCATATTTGGATATGTTGTAACAGGGTCCTGTAATGCTCCCCCAGTACAGGAAACCCAAGTAACTGTGTTAAAGCTAGCAACTAAAGAGGAAGTAATTGAAGCTACTCATAAATTTGATGATGTAAAGAATGATTTGGATATTTTGTGGAATTTAGATAAAGTAGGTATTGACTGCAATGAATTGAAAGAACATGACAGAAAGGTTCTAGAAGACTTTGAAAAAACCATTGTATATTCTGAAAGGAGAAGCAATATGTTGTGGCCTTACCATGGAAGTCTAATAAGCCGAGGCTCCCATCCAACTTTGGCATGGCGTTGGGCCGGGTTAAATTAACAACAATGTGCAAAATTTCAGAAAGATGAAGCCTACCTGAACCACTATCAAAAAATCCTGAAGGATCAGGAGGATAGGGGGTTCATTGAAAGGGTAGATAAAACAATCTGGGTTTGAAAATTGTCACTATCTAGCACATCATGGTTGTAACGGAAAGATAGTGTCACCACTCCAATTAGAATAGTGTTCGATTGTTCTTGGAGACAAGGCAAAAATGGATTGAGCCTTAACGACTGTCTGTGGACTGGACCACATATTACGACAGATTTGCTCAAAGTCTTATTGCAGTTTCAGGACCAACAACTACGCTTGTATTAGTGATATAGAAAAAGCATTTCTTATGGTGCAATTGAGAGAAGAAGACCGCGATTACACACGGTTTCTATGGTTAAAAGACCCAATGGATCCAAATAGCGAATTAATCATATATAGGTTTAGGGTGGTGTTGTTCGGTGCTACGTGTTCTCCGTTTCTTTTGAATGCCACTATTAAATCACATCTGGCAGCTGTTAGAGAAGATTCAAGCTGTACTAAGATAGTGGATATGATGAAGAGGGGATTATATGTGGACAACCTTCAATTTACCTCCAACAGTGAAGATGAATTGATAAGTTTATTTTTTGGTGCAAACAAAATCTTTGCTCAGGCGCACTTGTATTTAAAGGAATGGACTAGTAATATGATCTTTTGAATACTATCCGCGGATGCTTATCGTTATAGATCAAAGGAGAAACAAACCTATAAAGTTTTAGGCCTAAACTGGAACATCTCTAGTGATAAATTAACAATAACACCTAATCATCTTAAGACCGGTCAAACAAAACGTGAAATTCTAAGTGCAATTGCCCAAATTTATTAATGATCCTTTAGGAGTGCTTATCCCTATTACGATACGAGCTAAGAGTATTCTTACAGGATTTGTGGAAAACAACAGTTGAAATGGGATGAATTATTGTCAGTTCCTTTATTATTAGAACAGTGGAATGAGTTGTCCAAAGACTTAGAGAAAAGTCTCAGTATTTCCTTCCCCAGAAGCACTAATCTGGAGAAAGCGGATTATCTCCACATTTTCTGTGATGCTAGCATAACAGCTTATGGTTGTGTGGCCTATCGAGCAAGTGGTAAAACTTCGTCTCTGATTATGGCAAAGGGTAGAGTAGCACCCAATAAAGAGTTGACTGTACCTAAATTGGAATTAATGGCTTTGTTGTTAGGTGCAAGATTGTGTAAATTTATAGTTGAAACTTTTAAAGAAAATAAATTTGAGAAAATAATAATTTGGTCTGATAGTAAAAGTTGCCCTGGGATGGTTAGTGACAAAGAATAATTTGCCAGTATTTGTGAAAAAATAGGGTAGTGGAAATTAACTCTATAACTACAGGGATTGTCTTTTCTTACGTTCCATCTTCAGAAAACCCTAGTGACTGGATTACTAGAGGAAAAAGGACAGAAGAAGTAAGAAATAACTCCTTTTGGTGGGAGGGACCTCCCTGGTTAAAATCAGAAAACCACACCTATCCTATTTGACAGGACATGGGTGAAAGAAACACAATCACAGGATGAAGTTATCAGGTCCATCTTGTCAGGGAAAAACAGTGAAAAAAATCCATCTGCTGAACTGGGAAAGATTTAGTAGAGTGGATAAATTTTGTAGAACTATAGCTTGGATAATACGATTTATTGACAATTGTAAATCAACTGGCTGTAGAAAAACTGGAAGTTTAACGCTGGAAGAACTTCAAAAGGCTAAAAATAAAATGATTATCCTCTTACAAAAGGAATACTTTCCGAAAGAATATAAAGCTTTGGAAAAGGGGGATAAAGTTTCAAAATTGACCTTATTAGTACAATTGAATCTCTTCTTGGAAGAAGGTATTATGAGATGCAGAGGAAGATTGGAACATGTCGCACAGGCGGCAGAAATAAATTCCCAATCTTACTGCCAAAAGGTTGTTTTCTCACAAAATTGATAGTAAGGGAAGCATCACTGTTTACAAGCTCACATGGGAGTAAATGCAACTGTAGCAAGTGTGAGACAGGAATACTGGGTCCCACCCACAGCTTCGCCAATTAGCCAAAAGTGTAATACATCATTGTATAATTTGTAAGAAAAAACACAGGGGAGACCCTACCCGTGTGAATATTGCTCCACCATTGCCAGAAGTTTCGGGTGCAGAGAAAACAACCCTTTAGCGTTACAGGGGTAGATTATACAGGAGCGTTGTTAACCAAGGAGAAACATCAAAATCCTGAAAAAGCTTATATTGTGTTGTTTACTTGTCCAGTCACTAGAGGAATTCATATCGAATTAGTAAAAGATCTGTCCTGCGATTCGTTTCTTATGGTGTTCCGAAAGTTTTGTAGCCGTCGGGGATTTCTTCTTTAATGCTAAAGTGACAATGCTACTACCTTTGTATCGGCTTCAGATTATTTGAAAAGCATGGCAGAAAGTTCCTTAGTGCAAGAACACCTAAAATGCTTATAGAATGTAAATGGAAGTTCATACCAGCCAGAGCACCTTGGTTTGGCGCTATATGGGAAAGATTGATTGGTCTTCTGAAAACATGTCTGAAAAAGGTAATAGGTCAGGCCTTTCTCAGTTTTGGTGAACTTTCCTGTGTTGTGACTGAACTTGAAGCAATTATTAATGACAGACCCTTAAGTTATACACCGGGAGAATTAGATCAGTTGGATATTCTGACGCCCAATCATTTGATTTTAGGACGTAGATTGAGATCTTTCCCTAGGGAAGTCATAGATTGGAAAGATGAAGCTAAGGACCCTCTGTATGGAGAAAATAAGGATGTTGGAAAGCGATTTGTGTACATTACAAAAAAATGTGATGACCTGTGGAAAAGGTGGGAGAGAGAATATTTAACTTCTCTCCGAGAAACTCATCGGGTGGGAAACAGACACGAATCTTGGCCCAAAATGGGAGATGTTGTGTTGATACACGATGAAGGACCAAGAAGTCGTTGGAAACTCGGTCAAATTGTCAAATTACATGTGGGACCGGATGATGTCTTGCGCGTGGTTACTTTAAAAACCCCACAAGGTCAAGTAGTATGAGACCTGTTGTCAAGCTATATCCTTTAGAATTATGGCAAGAGACTGATGTTGTCATATCTGAGAAAACTGATGATAAAAGCACCCGACCGAACAGGAAAACGGCACAGGCGGCTACTGAGGCCAGAAGAGCCCTCATTCAAGCAGGACAATTATAACTGTAAATATTGCTTTTGTTTGCTGGGAGTGTATCGTGACTCGAGATGGAATCACGATAGTGTATAAAGACCAGTAAACAATCATTTATCTTTAGTTTGTAAGAGAAATATTGTAAACATTATGCAGTGCAAGATGCGTAGATTATTATTATATATATTGTGTGGAATTGTTAGTTATAGTATAATATTTCTTTATATTAAGTGTTTTGAAGGGTTAAATACGTTAAATGGTGGTTTAACTCTACGTAATCTTTAACAAGTAGTTAAGTATTGTCGTTGGTGAATGCGGGTCGCGCATGCGTGGATCGTCAGTCGTCTCAGACTGATTTGAGTCAAGAGTCCGGCAGTACCGGTTTAGTTGTTTAAGTGTTGATTTGAGTCAAGAGTCCGGCAGTACCGGTTTAGTTGTTTAAGTGTGAAGGTCATCGTCGCCTTACGGTAGCTCAACATGCGAGGGGGGTAAAGGAATCAGCACAACTTCAGAGAAATAATATCATCATGTATTACAGCTAAGTCTAAGAATTTATAAGTGTTTTAGGTGATAATATTGAAGGGCATGCATGCACGATAGATATTGTTACTGACAGGCATTTGTAAATGAATCAGGCTATCCTTCGGATCGTGGTATAGGAAATTACACAATGGTTTAAAGGTTAGTAATAAGTATATCTATTCCTGGTTAAATAATGGGTTGATACGATTATAAGATATGGTAATTTAGGACGTATTTTAAACACAACGCAATTTCTCGATCTATTGACAGAAAAGAATCCTGAAAAATCTGTTCGTGAACCTGGTAATATGCGAACCAAATTAGGGTAAGTTTGGGTTTTCATATTTATTGAATATTTTATATGTTTACTATTTTGGATTCTTTTGAGTAAAGATATATGTGAGAATCCCCGTTAAACAGAGACGTAAGTCCGATATTGTTGGACACAGAAAAGGTTCGGTAGTCAATCATTGTAGGGAGACATATAAACCGACCGTGCATCTCGGAGAGCCAGCGGGTACTGTGTTGTCTTTCTGCAGTCCCGGCCTACTCAGTTCTTGCTCACGCGCTATCCTGAGTTGCCAGGTAATCCATTCCTCGAAGGAATGCATTCAGCTAGAATAATCGAGCGTTAAAAAAGGGATCTATTATGCTCGAGCAATTATATTTAAACGAAACAGGTTTCGGTAAATACAAAAAACTGAGGTGGGTGTTGTCGTGACCATACCATAAGTATTTTAAAATAGAAACTGGTAACTCCTGGGAAGATGCAGACAGTCCCGAGTTGCAGTTCCATTAAGCCAGCCATACACGTGCAGTTTTAACTGACAGTTATGACTGTGCAGTTATAACTGACAGTTTAAACTGACGTCAGTTAAAAATGAAATATGCACACACACACAGTTCAATCCCTCAGTTTTTACCATGGATTCTGAGAAGTACGATCTTGTGCTCTCGATGTATTCTATGTAATGTTACAAACAAATAGAAAAAAATAAAACTAAAAAGCGTAAACAGTGGTGCAAAAAGTGGTTACTGAGGCGAAATCAATGTTCTGATATTAAATTATTAAAGGAATTAAGTGAAGAACTAATTGATTTTCTCAATTATTTGCGCATGACTGGAACTGTACCAAAAGTTGCTTTCGCTTTGTTTACGTGCTATCTCAACAAACTGCAGTCACCGCTACCACCTGTAGAAATGAGAAGTTGAGAACTGTACAGTTACGAATCTCCCCACACACACTCAGTTCAGTTACTCCTTTCAGTTAAAAATATGGAACATTGGATTTGTCTCAGTTTAACTGTACAGTTTTGTTGAACTGACGAAATGAGCAACTGAGATACCCACACACGTGCAGTTCCAACTGTCAGTTATAACTGAACAGTTACAACTGTCAGCCAAAACTGGACGCGTGTGGCTGGCCTAAGGATAAAAGTCGTCTCAGTCACAAACCGTAGAATTAACTACGGTATGCGACTACCCGCCGGACAATTCAACTGCTTAACAAAATCATGTCTCGAGGGTAATATACGTCATATATTTTTTAGGTTTCTGTACAACGACTTCCATCCTAAATTCTTTTCCCTTCGAGGAATGAGAATAAGGATTGGAAATCTACACCCTTCCTTCTCTAGTCAAGAGAGTGAAGGAGAAGTCTTCCCCCAAGGAAAACTTCAATAGCGAAAACAGAAAACCCGAAGACGAAAGTTCAAGCCAAACTGGATGTTCGGGTTCGTTCTTCTGTATTCCAGGGTTGGTTGTCTACTGAGAGATATTCTTACTTCAGTAGCAGTTCTTGCAAACGCTAGAAATTCCAGGAATTTGAGCATTCGGCGAGGTTTCCGATTATCGTAAAAACAATTATCGGGGATTCTCAATATCAAGTCCTGCGTGGCCTTTTGGGCTAAGGCATTTTGAGTTAATGCAGAGGAGACTTCCTTTACTAATTCTTGAGGGAAAGCAGTTCCGCTTTCTGAATGGGTGTAACCCCATTCAAAAGGAAAGAACACATTTGGGCCCTTTTCTTCAGGATTCCCGCCGAGAAAAGAGCCGCTAGCTCGTTCGACCCGTCTCGAAAAGCTTTGTCTATGCAAGACATCAGGTGAACCAGTTCTTCTGTGTCAGCAGACTTGGAGGCTTCTAATTTCTTCCCCAAAGATCCCAGAGTCCAATCTAAGAAATTAAACATCTCGAAGGCTCTAAAAATTCCTTTGAGGAGGTGGTCCATTTCAGAGGAAGACCAAAAAACCTTCGTCTTTCCCATGGCCATCCGACGAGAAGCATCCACAACTCAAGAAGTCCCCATGGGAAGAAGCGGGAACTCCCATCCCAGACCGAGAGCTTCTCCAGTATCATACCAGATGCTAGATCTGGACGCTAATCTGGCCGGAGGAAATGAGAAAGCTGTCGTTCCTTGGTCTCTCTTCGTGTCCATACATTCCTTCACAATTTTCAACGCTCTCGTCGAAGAGCGTGAAAACACCATCTTTGTGAAGTCAGACTTCTTAGTTGCCTTCCCTAGAGTGAACTCTGACGGTGGGGAACGAGGGGCAGATGGAACAAAGTTTTCCGGAAAAAGTTCCGTGAAAACTTTCATAAGTCTTTTCAAGTCTGATGAAGTCTGTAGATCTCTTTGATTCTCTTCATCGGAAAAGTCTTACATCGGACCAAAAGGAGAAGGGGGGGGGGGGGGGGGGTCATCTTTCCCTCCCTCCAATCGACCCATAACCGACGTAGTGATGTCATACTTCATCGGTGCTTCCAAAGAATGTTCTTGATGCCTGCAGGTGTCATGGCGTCGAGAATCCTGACGCTCGGCTTCCTGGTGTCGAACTTCTTGACATTTGGCGTCCTGCTGTTCAAATACTTGACGTTCAGCGTCCAGCCTCTTGACCCCTGGTGTCCTGCCTCTTGACCCATGGCGTCCTGGCGTCCAGCTTCTTGACTCTTGGTGCTCTGTCGTCAAGAATCTTGACGATCGGCTGGCGTCCTGGTGTCCAGAATGTTGACGTCTGTCGTCTAGGTGTTGAAAACCTTGACGCTCTACGTCCTGGCGTCTAGGTTTTCGTCCAAGCTTTTGACGTATGCTGTCTTTGCTTGTAGTAGGAGAGCTTCTGCTGCAAATCTTGAAGTAAGGAAATCTGTGGAGCTTCTTGCTGCTGGGGACAGACTGGGGAAGCCGGAACATTGATATCTCTCTCTTCATCCTGTTCGGCTAGAGACGAACGTCCTGAAGACGAATGCCAATCCGCAGGAGGAGCTGGAGCATGAACTGAAGGGATCCAATCGTCCGATACTTCCTTTGCTCCTACCAAAGACGACGGCCGCCTGGTAGGAGAGCAAGCATTGGAGTCGAAAGAGAGGCGTTCAGAGGTTGCAGCACTTCCGGAGTTGCTACCGGCACCGAAGGCCTCCCCCCCGTCCGATATTTCCTTGCCTCCTACCAAAGACGACAGCTGCCTGTGCAACATCTTGCGTCTTAGCTTGGTAGGGGAGCAAATATCGGAGCTGGAAGGGAAGCGCTTCGGGCTGCTCCAATGACTACATCCTGGCAGTTCTTGACGCTTGGCGTCCTGCTCTACTGGATGTTGTCTTTTGAGGGGTCTAGATTTCGAAGTCTGACGCCAGCCCCGTCTGGGTACTGTGTCGTCAGACGACGAAGAAAACACTTTAACCTCGCCTTTCCAATGGCGAGGGTGAGCGTCCTGGGGATCGTCAACAGGCACGCTCAAGGGGACGGCCGCTCGGGAGCTAAAGCCTCTCGCCTCCCTTCGTCTGTCGACATTGTTGAAAATCATAACAAATCCTAAGGAAACCTTACTTTGAAGGCTTTGGGTGTATACTGATAACTATGTAAACTGCATTTTTATTGTTTTTCATTAAAAAAAAAAAACTTGAAATATTGTTTACTGTAAATATTTAAAGAACAATTTATGGCCTAAAATTTTGAGATTGAAAATTACATGCAGTATAAGTTAGTTTTGGAATGTGTAAGAGTTTGGCAATAGGCTAAGCCAAAGCTTTGGATTTCCCGACAACAGACGATAAATACAAATGTTGTTTTATTCATTTGAGAATCTTTTATCATTGTTATGTTGTTTCTATACTGGAAAAGTGCAAACTTTAGGGACTAGGCTAAGCCTACTATATTCTTTAGAGTTCCTGACAACAAAGTCAACAAAGTAGCATTTCTTTCCACAAAGTCGGCAAACGTTTATTTTTGTACAATAACGACAATAAATATAAATGTTCTTTTACTTATCAGAGAATCTTTTATCATTGTTATGTTGTTTCTACATTTACGGCTGTTCTAGGCTATAATGAGTGCAGACTACATTTCCCAAACATAAATAAAGTATTAGCCGCCATTTGTATTTCGTCAGCTGATAACTCTTCATTTACAATTTACAAAGAATCATGGTTTTTTTTTTTATTCTTTTAGTAAAATGATGCTGTAAATTTAAAAACTTAGTCATGCAATACATTTAATAAAAAAAAATTTAGTTAAATATCATAAAATGGAAAATACTTTAATGATATCAAAGACGACTCTCATCGAAGCTAGCAAATATTTTCTAGAATGCTTCTTCTGTTATAATGTCATTAGTATATGTTTTATTATAGTGGTCAGTATCTCCATTGGATAAAGATAAATCAAAGAACAGAAATGAACGGCTATTATACTGTTTGGTAGTTTCAGTGGTTGAAGAGAGATAATAAAAATGTTTGATTATTATGCTGTGCACTAGTTAAGCTTGGCAATCTTTCAGTACTTGGTAGTGTTGACAAAACAATTATAAGCAAAAGGTTGGAAAGTTTTTTCTTTTGTTTATTAGTTAATTAATAATTATTTGAAAATGTGAGTATGTATATACTGATTATTTATATATTTTATAGGCCTATTCTAAGTTTATGGCTTCTTAAGTTTTGATGTCAAGAGTCTTAGACTAGGATACAGTAGCAACTGCTAACACAGCATAGACTTACTGCCAGAATCAAAACTCAGCATTATAAGGGATATATGCTAAAATCTTAATACATGCAGTAAAAATGAGGTTGAACATTACATGCAGTTGAATATTACTCAAGTATATATAGTATTTTGCCTTTTTGGAGTCATATTTCTTCCATCAGATCAGCATCGTAACCCTGGAACATGTGTTGTAAACCTGGAAGTAATTTCTGGTGAATATAATTGAAAAGCGTCATAAGCTCAGAACGTTGGAAGCTAAACCTGTTGTAAACTGGGGACTGCCTGTATGTATGTTCATGCAGCATATTTAACACGTATGGGGAAAAAGGTAGATATGTAATTGCCTGCTGCATATAGTTTTCATTTTATAGTGTGATGGGTGCTGTTTATAAGCGCACTGAGTGTTTACATTTATGTGGTACTAACAAGGTTAGGTAAGGAAGGGTACAAAGTTGCCCTTGAACACCCCCTAGAATTCTGGATTCCACAATTATCCAACGGGCCCTTGGCTCTTTTAATCCAGATAATGTAATTGAAGGATTACTTATATAAAGTCTCTATGACAACAAGATATCTCCCTATACACATTATTCAAATTTACTTTTATGATGACATTTTATGATTTAAAGTAAATTTATTAAAAAATTATCTTTTGATGACAACTATATAGTCATTATCTTTTGATGATGACTTTATAGCAGTCATAATCAGGATCCCAAGAGTTTGAAAAATGGATGACAACCATAAGAGCTAACAGAATCCCAAAGGGATCTCTAAAACTCAAACTATCTTTATATAATCCACACGCAACTATTCTTAATTTAAAAAATAACCTAATCCAATAAACATAATAAGAGATATGAAAACACTGGTAATGATTACAAAAGAAGATCTCTAAGAGCAAACAACTTTACACATTTTCACTTGGTGACATTTCACATTGCTACCACCACACACTTTAGGAGCAAAAGTTATATTTAGCAAATAATCTATGGTACTAAAATAATACTATTATTATTTCACACTGCACAGGTACTGAGCATGTCCACTCTTCTCCCTTTTAACTGCACACAAACTTGTTTCCAATTCACTTTGTCAGCAGAAATACATAATTAGATTAATGTGGATCACAACCTAGATCTAGTGCTTTAAATTTTGCAGCAGGTGACCATGATCCACTGCTTTCAATAATTGGTCAATTAATCATATTGAATATCTTCAATATTCTAACTCATCTACTTGTACAGCCATCAATTGTAATTTACCATATGCATGCACAAGCAAATCACTGAATGCCATTTCTCACCATCATAGTAAGTGGCAAAGTATCATACTAAAATTGTGCATAATTTTTCTTTCTCATTTTTGAAAAGACATTGTGGAAGAAGCCCTCAATGCACACTACAGATGATAACATTTTTGATGCAGAGATAAAAACTATGCAAAAATTTAATCCCCTAAACCATGACTAAGCAACAATTTTATGACTGAAGTGTTAAGCATAGTTATATATGATACACAGAAGCAGAGTACGCTGTTCTTTTCCTGTACCATATTCTGTAATTTTACCTTTCCTTCTAAGCTTACAAATCTATATTAAGTGAATTATTAATAAAGCTACATAACCTTTTAAATTATGGAAATTGAATTATAATTTTCCAATAAACAAAACTAGTAAACACAATAGTTCAATATAAATACTATCTGTAACTGTGACACCTTTAAATAGCCTAACCCTCACATGTACAGGATCACTTTTAAAAGTGTTGATGAAAAGCAGATTCAGGATCTCAGTGCCCTGAACTCTGTTCAGCAATAATAGCTCTCTACTAGAGCAAACTATAAAAATGATAACTATTACCTTTTCTTCGGATGGAGTTGTTAGTCTATCACTAGATATGAGCTTTATGACTTGCTGAGAAGTTAATGATAGGAACTCTTCACATTCAACCACCTCCCTATAAAGAAAATACAAAAGAGGTAATAAAATTTGCAATGATAAATCATGTAACAAGAAAGTAAATATGTAATGAAGATTTTTATAATATACACAATTTGGACAGTTATGTGCTGTTAACAGTTAGCTTTACACATTTGCATCATTAGGTGCAATTAGTATTCAAATTAAGCAAAAGAACAATGCTTGGCTGACCCACATAGACTCTCTATAATCATCTGTTTCCCACATAGTTTTGTTAGGCTGGGTATTCACGCACAGGTTTACCTGTCAGTCTCCCAGTCAGTTCATCGAAACTGATATTAAAACGTATGTGTGGACGACAATTTGTGGGCAGAGTCAGTCCACTCGCCTGAACTGATAGAATTACCTAAGTTCTTTCAACCGACTGACAGATGATCGCACGTGTGGACGGGTTACCGACGGATCTCAGACACTCAGACCGGAATATGAATGAACTATGCACAGGCCTAATTAATTTCATTGTTAGACCATGCAGTGCTATTTGTAGACCTTTTCAAGTCCAAATCTTATGATGGGGGAAAAAAAATGTCCATACAAGAGACAATTTGGTATAGGCCTAGACCAGTGTCCTGCCTTTTTATGAAAGGTGTTACTAGTGAAAGTAGGCTTCACGGTCTATTTCCTAAATAACTGAACCAACCCCCAGGTCTAATTTAACCTAATTAATTCTCTGTTAAGCCTTTTTGCTCTTTTCCTATTTTGAAGCGAATTACCGAGGCAGCTAGACTATGTAGCTCTAACTCATGGCCCAGCGGAGTTTCCATCGCTACCACATAGTTGTTGCCATGACAATGACTAGGCGAGAAATGAAAGCAATGACCTTGAGTTGACTGTCCAACTAACAGTTCTATGCTTTATGTGTGGATGCTTATCCGTTAAATGGTCGTGAATACCTGGCCTTAGACTATTTACATTCTTGCCAGAATTCTTCCTGTTCACCAATGAAAATGTGGGGAGGCTGGGTGGTTTCCACTTCAACAGTAGGTATATATCCAAATAACGAACAAAAAAAATTATTTTTTTCATTATTTGGGACGAATCTTACCTGCTGATAACCATACAGAATGAAAATGGTGAGCTAGTTCAGAAAGAAAAACATAAACTCAGCCAAGTGAACTGGCAGCTTTTTAAAAAGGAAAAAGCTTCTAAACACTCTTATCCGTTATGTGATAATTTCTGGTAAGTACTGCTACCAGATTGTGACTCCATCCACAGCAGGGTGTAAGGTCTTTACAGTGAGGATCCATACAGGAGAAAAAGGAATACAGTTGAACCCTCCCCATTTGCAGTTCAGTATTCCCAGATTTTTCTGTGAAACTTAAGTCCAAACTATTTGTGAAAAATTGGCCTACTAGCAGATTTTTTCATAAGAGCATATCTAAAATATTCTCTAATTTCAATTTTATTTTTGGGACTAAATACATTTTTCATGATACATACCAACAAAAGATCAATTAAATGACAGGAGAAACATGTTATCTATTAGAGCTGCATAACTAGCAGCAAAAGAATGATGACTGAGATCAGCCCCACATCATGGACCAAACCTTTTGATGACTGAGGAGACCTGCCAGTCCTGTGAACGCAAGGATTAAAAGGTATTTGGTATTATCGTAGTTGTAAAATGAGGAGAAATTTCTCCGCCGTCCAAATTTAGAGTATATCATGAAACCCCTGACCCTCAGTCCTGTTCTCTACATATTGAATTTAACTAAAATAAAATTGATATAAAAGACATGTTTGTCCATAAAAAAGTTTTAATATATAGATATCCAATTTAAATTAAACTAAAAATGGGAGGAAACACAACACTTCTCTTACTGGAACCCAATATTTTGAAGGACAGTGGACCCCCCGATTTGTGCGGAGTGTACCACACCCCACAATGAATAGCTCAAAATTGCGAACGCAGTGGTACCTCGTTTGTCAAATGTTTCTTATGTTGAACTTTCTGTTTTACTAACAAAATTTTCGAGAAAATTTTGCACCGTTTGTCAAACAAATGCTTGTACTTTGAACTGACTGATTATCTAGTTTAAACTTGTATTTGACGGCCTACTGGGTCTTACAAGTTAAACTGTATTAAATTTTTTTTTCATTTACAATATACAGGCAGTCCCCGGGTTATGACGAGGGTTCCGTTCTTGAGACGCATTGTAAGCCGAAAATCGTTGTAAGCCGGAATATTCTAAAAAATCCTAAGAAAACCTTACTTTTAATGCTTTGGGTGCATTAGAAACTATGTATACTGCATTCTTATTGCATTTTTCATAAAAAAACCTTCAAATATTGATTATTTTGCATTTTTAGTCATTTCTATTGCCAGATGAGCGTTGTAGATGTTGTAACCCTGGAGTATTTCTGATAAATATAATTGAAAAGCACTGTAACCTCGGAACGTCGTAAGCTGGGGACTGCCTGTATAGTTTAATGATAACAATATTCAACAAAATAAATAAAAGTATAAAGCATTTAATGTGAAATTTACTTTCAATATAACATTTAACATAAACGATGTACAAAATCGAATGTAACCACGGTGACGTCACACCCGGCTGACTTGAGACTGAACAAGGGAGCGTTGATATGTTGAGGAGAGAGGAAGAGAGTTATATACTGTATATATGTAAAAGCAGTGACAATTCACATAAAAAGGGAATTTCTCAATAAATTTAACGTAATGATAAAATATGAAAACAATCAAATGCAATACAGGAAAAAATAGAAAAAAAAGAAGTCTTAATTGAGCCAGTATTCGGTGTGCTGAGTGAGACATTAACCCTTTAACGCCGAAGGGGTATAATAAAAATTGTCTCCCGTATGCCGGCAGGGTCTGGGAGTGAGCACCGAAGCGGAAAATTTATTTTCTCAAAAAATCACCGCATGCTTAGTTTTCAAGATTAAGAGTTCATTTCTGGCTCCTTTTTTTGTCATTGCGTGAAGTTTAGTATGCAACCATCAGAAATGAAAAAAAAATATCATTATCATATATAAATAATGGGATATATGATAGCGCGATAACAAAATTTCATGTATAATTGTATTCAAATCGCACTGTGAGCAAAAAGGTTAAAGCTAAAGAGTTAATTTTTTTCCGTTGTATTGTACACTAAATTGTGATCATTTTGATATATAACACATTGTAAAACAATCAAGGCAACACAGAGAAAATATTCACAAAATGATGCATGAATTCGTAACTCGCATATGTAAAAAAGAAACTGTTTTACAAAAATTCACCATAAATCGAAATATAGTGCTAGAGACTTCCCGTTTGTTGCAAAATGAAGGTAACTGATTGAATATTACTAGACTGTAAGTGTTGTAGCTTACAATTGCAGTTTTTGACCATTTCGGTCGAGTTGAAGTTGACCGAAGGACGAATTTTTTCTATTTATCGTTATTTATATGAAAATATTTCAAAACTGATAAAAGCTACAACCATAGGTTGTTTTTTGTTGTATTCTACATGAAATTGTACACATTTTCATATATAAAACTTTATGTAACGGCTAATTTAAAATGGTGCAAACATTACAACAATCATAAATTCACCATAAATCAAAATATTGTGTTAGAGATTTCCAATTTGTTGAAAAATAAAGGTAAATGATTGAATATTACTAGAATGTAATAGTTTTAGCTTACCATTGCGTTTTTCGACCATTTCGGTCGAGTTGAAGTTGACCGAAGGACGAATTTTTTCTATTTATCGTTATTTATATGAAAATATTTCAAAACTGATAAAAGCTACAACCATAGGTTGTTTTTTGTTATATTCTACATGAAATCGCACACATTTCCATATATAAAACTTCATGTAACGGCTAATTTAAAATGGTGCAAACATTACCACAATCGGACAAAAAAATTTCTGATTTTTTGGAAGAGTTACTGCGCGGACATAAGGAAAAAGTTTTTTTCATAAATTCACCATAAATCGAAATATAGTGCTAGAGACTTCCAATTTGTTGCAAAATGAAGTTAAATGATTGAATATTACTAGAATATAACAGTTTTGGCTTACAATTGCGTTTTTCGACCATTTTGGTAGAGTCAAAGTTGACCGAAGGTTGAAATTTTGGCACTTATCGTTATTTATATGAAAATATTTCAAAACTGATAAAAGCTACAACCATGAGTTGCTTTTAGATGTATTCTACATGAAATTGCGCACATTTTCATATATAATACTCCATGCAATGGCTAATTTAAAATGGTGCAAAATTATGTCAAAGTGACAAAATAATTTCCAAGATGTGTCGCTGATACTTTTTAGTGCGTTAAGAAAGAAATTTGTGCTTGCGCGCCTGCGTAACGATTGTAAACAAAACAATGCCTTGATCCGTGAGCTCCCAGCATTCCCCAAGGCGCGTGATTCAAAAGTTTTTGCCTCGTAGGCCTATAACTATTTTTCCGCAAATTTTTAAAAAACTTTTTTATATCGACGTACCATACGTCCAATCGGCACCCAACAGACAATTTATATTGACGTATAATACGTCCAAACGGCATTAAAGGGTTAACAAAATAGTTAACGAAAGAACAAAGCATTTCACAATAAAATTTAGCACAAAAGGTTAACAAAATCATTCGTCATTGTGGTGATAAACAGCTAACTTGAGGTAGAGGGAGGAGCGTTTAATAAATTTTTTGAGGAATAACGGATGAGTGATTTTAAGTTATTGTGCGTCGTGCTATTGTTGAGGAGAGAAGAGACAGTAACATTTACACTATATGATCTTAATAAAAGCAGTACAAATTCACAAAAAATAAAATATTTAACAATTGAACATAATGATAATATGAAAACAATCATATGCAATACAGAAAAATATAAAAATAAAACTAGTCTTAATTGAGCCAGTGTTTGGTGCGCCGAGTGAGACGGTCTAGTTGAACAATATTAACAAAATAGTAAATGAAAGAACAAAGCTTTTCACAATAAAATTTAGCACAAATGATTAATAAAATCATTCATCATTGCGGAGATACAAAGCCAACTTGAGGTAGAGGGAGGGAGCTTTTATCTTTTTCAGGAATAATGAATGAATGATTTTAAGTTATCATGCATCGTGGTATTGTTGAGGAGAGAAGAGATAGTAAAATCTTTACTATAATATGTACGTAAAAGCAGTACCAGTCAACACAAAAAATAAAATGTTTTTGCAATAAATTTAACAAAGATAAAACATGAAAACAAATGCAATAAAAAAAAGCTTGCTCGAGTCAGCGTTCGGTGCGCTGAGTGAGATGATAGAGAGAGAGAGAAAGAGAGAGAAAGAGAGATGATTATTCGCCCATTTCTATCACTTACACTTGGTCTACCAAAATCCCTTTTATTTTTGTTACAGTAAAATACCAATCTAGTGACAATTGCTTTTTACGATTTTTTACTATACTGTAAAAGTAACTCAGCTCTGTAATAAACTGGCTCCGTTTTCAGCTTCAGTGTGCCTTCAATTGTTTGTTGAAATGGCTTCCTTGTGAAAAGTTATTTTATCTCTCTTTCCTTTTCTTGCATTCTTGACTTATTAGTTATTTGTTTGCAAAATCCTCATACTTGTTTTAAAAGTCTGCCATTTGCCAACAGTAAGTTTATGTATTGTGGCATAATATCTTTTGTGCACTTTAGATCCAAATGCAAACACGCTGATTACTCTCTCTCTCTCTGACACACAATCAGACACACACCACTACAATTCCTCTTTTCTTTGATTATCTTTGTACCCAATTTTTACCAAACAGTTTGTAAATTGCACATAGAAAAAATAATATTTAGAAAATTTTACCTCATGTAATGTACTGTTTCATTACTTTACACTCTTAATTTAACTTTTGAACACATTAATAATAGATAAAATGTGAAAAGAGGGACTTTTTGGGCTGGCTGGAATGAATTACCCTGATTCCCTTTATTTTTTATGGCGATATTTGTTTCATATTTCAAACAAATCGTACTTCGAACGGCCTTCTGCAACGGATTAAGTTCGAAGTAAGATGTACTACTGTCCTTAAAACCCTTGAAAATTCTTAGAACTGCCTATTTTGGTACTTCCAACACAAAAAAAACCCCTCTAAAATTGCTTATACCTGAGTATTTTATTAGTTTTATAAAAAAAAAAGGGGGGCACATACAGTGGCTCCCCAGTAATCGTGGGGATAGGGACCTCAACAACCCATGTTGTGCAAAAATCCAAATTGTTGGTATCCCCCTCTAAAATTGCTGATAACTGGCTATTTACATAGTTCAGACACCAAAGACCCACCTCTAAAAATGCTTATAACTGCATATTTTAATAGTTCAGACCAAATATAATTTAAACTGTGATCCTAAAAGCCTTTACAGTGCTCCCTCACTTTTATGTGGGAATAGGTTCCAGAACCTACCGTGGAACTGCAAAAATCCACTCTACAATGCTTATAACTAGCTTATAACTGCCAAATACCCAGTAACCCTTAAACACAAATGCTTATAACTATCTATTTTAACATTTCATTGGTTACTTTGATAGTTCATACAAAAATATATCTGAAGTTATCACACTACAACAATTTAATATACTGTAATTTCAAACAAAAATACACCCCAAACCATCATCCCAAAACTTCTTGGGTCATCTTAGATTAGTACTCTTTTACAACTGTTACTCTTTCAAGTTTATACACCCCTTAAAATGCTTATGACAATGATTAACTCATTTTTAAACATTAATATAAACAGCAAGATATCTAAGAAAAAAAGGTAATACAAATTAAATAAATCTTTAATACAAATTAATAAATCTGTCTTACAGAAAATTTGACAACTAATCAAGTTAGCCCCAATATCATGTCTCTCATTTAGTTAGTAATCAAGTCCACAGGAGGATGGACGAAAGCTTTAAGCTTTGTATACGTATATCTCCATAAATATATTTTATCTGGATAAACAATGATATTATTGTGGATCCTTCTATTAATTTCTTAAAAGCATGATAAGGTGGTTTTATATTGCATATATGTTATTTATATATATACAGGCGGCCCGCGGTTAACGGCGCAATAGCTCAACGGCGAATTGGTTTTACGGCTGTCGTCAAAAATATTCATTAAAAAATGTTATTGTTATAATACAATTAAGTTTGTTCATACTTACCTGGCAGATATATATATAGCTGTATTTTCTGAAGTCCGACAGAATTTAAAAATTCGCGGCACACGCCGTGGGCTGGCCAGGTGGTGGAGTACCCATTCCCGCCGCTGGGAGGCGGATATCAGGAACTATTCCCATTTTACTATTCAATATTTTATCAGTGCCACTGTCTCCTGAGGGGAGGTGGGTGGGCACTTTAATTATATATATCTGCCAGGTAAGTATGAACAAACTTAATTGTATTATAACAATAACATTTTGTTCATGAAACGTGAAAATTACCCTGACAGATATATATATAGCTGAATCCCACCTTCGGTATGGGGGAAGAGACAGAATAGGATTTTGGGAAACTAAAATAAGTAGATGATATACATCTTGGTTCCTGACCTGTTAGCATAGCCGACTTCGTGATTACTGTCACCAAAGTCTGCTTCTGTTGTTACTAGAGTTGCCAGCGAGGTAGAGACCTGTAAGCTGGTGCGCTCTAGATGATCTGTCAACGGGGGCGTGACCACAATGTGACTAGACCATATGACCATACTTTTGAGGGCACCGAAGCTAAAACCACACCTGACCTAACCTATCAAAGTTAGTTCCATAACTTCTAGGCTAAAAGAGAAGGAACGCGCCTCAAAGCGACCAACCCTTCAAAGTTAAAAAGCACACCTATCCCTTTTCTATAGGATAGGATTCGTGTTGCCTCTTGCACCCAATAATATATCTACGGATATGTATGGTCCTAGCGACTTACGGATCTGAAATGTCGTCTTCACATCCCGTCGGGAGTGTGAAGCGAACACAGAGTTGCTTCGCTAAAGCGTGGCACTCAGGATGTTTACTGAGTGTCATGCTCTGTTGAATGCTTCCGAGGCCGCGCCTCACCTCTTGAGCATTCATATTAAGAAAAAATCTCAAATCTTTATGCAAACATAATGAATGAGACCTCTTAAAAGAACTCCTTGGCTATAAGCCAGGGTGTTCGTGGACATGAACCAGTCTGGTCTTTTTACGGAACACCGCAGATTGTCGGGAGTGTGAAGCGAACCCAGAGTTGCTTCGCAAAAGCGTGGCACTCCAGGATGTTACTGAGTGTCATGCTCTGTTGAAATGCTTCCGAGGCCGCGCCCTCACCTCTTGAGCATTGATATTAAGAAAAAATCTCAAATCTTTATGCAAACATAATGAATGAGACCTCTTAAAAGAACTCCTTGGCTATCATGCCAGGGTGTTCTTGGACATGAACTGTCTGTCTTTTACGGAAACACCGCAGATTGTCTGTTGACCTTGACTTTCTATAGTTTATCAAGATAAAACTTGAGAGACCTTACAGGGCACAGGACTCTCTACTGCCCTTGCCCAATAATTTGTGCCATACCCTTGGTCTCCAAGCTTCGGGTCAATGGTCAGACAGGTTTTGCGTCTTATCAAGAACGGAAGGCTTAGCGGACAGACCGCATTATGTCCTTTAAAGCCAAAACCTCTGATGATGGCTAAAACCTCACTAACCCATTGCCGTGGCTAAAGCGGTTAGAATATTAGCCTTTCTGGTCACGTGTATTAAGTTCGCAGAAAGGATAGGTTCGAAATGCTTTTTGGCATCAGAAACTCAGACTACGTCTAAGTTCCATGCCGGAACCTTTGATCCAGAGAATACAAGATCTCCACAGACCTCAAAGATCGTGAAGCTTTGTTGTTGACAGAACCGAATCTCTGAGCCTAGAGGCCGTCAACAACATATTTGCATATTCTACAACAGTTAGGACTTTCTATCTTATCTCATACTTCATACGGAAAGATAGAACCAATACCGAAATTCACAGAGGTGGAGGTGGAGGAACAGTCATTTCCCTTCACTATCTCCAGAAACGGCCCCCTCCGATTGAGAAACTGAAAATAGGCAGCACTGCTTTGCCTTGGCCAAGAGACTGCCATTAATCTTGAAGATCTTATCGCTTCTCGATAGTCTGAACGCTTTCAGACTCAGAGAGGAGAGATATTAGATACTTCACTAAGTGACGATGTTTGATTACACCGATTCTCTCGGGAAGGGTCTTTGGAAAATTCTCTGAATTACCTGACCTCTGTGAATCCAACCTCTTAGAGGCCAACATGTGGCGACTAAAGCTAATCTCTAGGATCATGAATAAGGGAAACAACTTAAGAGGAAGCTCCTTCGTCTTCAATATTACGAAAAAACTTAACGAAAGGACTCCCTCAGTCTCTCCTCACTTTCGACATTACTTCCTAAAGTAGGAGGATTTACTCAGACGTCAGTAGTTGTTGCCTTCGATCGAGAAGACCCCCACGGACGTGCACTAGATTAACGAACCTATTGAGGATCGTTACGTTCCGTGCCCAAGCCCATAACCAATTCTCTCTTCTCGAGCTATGAGAGAGCTGAGAAATTATCCGAGATGATTTGGGCCACTCGATCCAACTCACCCTTCGAGGAACTGGAAAGCCGACTAATTTGGCTTCCAATTCTTTCAGACAATGTGCCAGAACATCGTTCTCTGTTCGGATGTCTGGCACCCTCTCGCTATCACCTGAGGTGATCCTCAAGCCGTTGAGAGAAAATTAGAATTACAAGATCTTTGATGTTATTCCAATTTCTTCGTGAGGGAAAATTTGTAGAGGTCTGAATTGCTGTTTATTCAGGGGAAAACAAGCTTCTCCAGCGAGGAAATGGTCCCCAGCAAACTCATCCATTCCTCACTCAGCCTGCTTCCTTCCCTAAATAAGGCTGCGCTTTGCATAAGCAGGAGAGCATTATTATAGTGCTATGCCGCAGTAGATTCGTACAGAATGTTACCGTGCGTAAACCCGCACCCTAACAAGTATAAGAGATATCTTGTTGAAATTTTCTAAGTAAACGGCAGGTATGATCATTCAAGATTACTAGAAATTTCCTCAACCCGAGGCTAAAATCCATGATTGTAGGGCAAAGAGACGGTTTATTAAGCCATTCCCGCAAGGGAGAGAGACGTAAAACCAACGCGCATGACACCGAGCTAGCCGGTACGCGTAGATCACAGTAACAGCAGCCTTGATCATCGTCTCGCACTATATGCCGAGTTTGGCCAGCTACTCCTTTTTACGAAGGGATAGGTATGAAATTATCGAGCCAAAGGAAACTCTCAAGCATGGCATATTTAAACGAAACAAAATTCGCTAAATAACGAAGCTGAGTTGATGTTGCAGTTCATTAGAATCTTCTCGTCTAAGTCGCAATCCGTAGAATAACTAGGATATGCGCCTATCCCCATCGGACAATTCAACTGCTTAGTAGAATCATGTCGCGAGGTTAATATACGTAGTATATTTATAGTATTCTGAACGACGATCTCCATCCTAAATTCTTTGCCTTAAAGAAAACAAAATAAGGATTGGAGATCGGACCACCTTCGATCTCTATCAAAAAGAGTGAAGGAGAAGTCTTCCTCGAAGGAAAGCTTCAATGGAGAACAGAATACTATCTGCCTGAGTTGCCAGCTACTCCTTTACGAAGGAATAGGTATGATATTATCGAGCAAAAGGAAAAACTCTCAAGCAGGCCTATTTAAACGAAACAGAATTCGCTAAATACAGAAGCTGAGTTGGTGTTGTCGTAACAATACCTGAAGAGTTGTTCTTACTCCGAAAACTCTTGGAAGGTTGAAGGGAGTGTCAAATAAATACATTAGAACAACAGTTCCTTCGGCTTCTATCCGCAGAGGTAAATACGATATGCGTATATGACTCGACCCATGCGTTAGCAAAATGGACCGCAAAAGATCAAACTACGTATTGTAGTAATTTGAACATCGAATTGCTCTACTACATCTTTCCTGGACGAGGAAGAGAGAAAGAAAGGAAAACGACTGTCCACGTTCGGTTCTGAAAATGAATGAGAGCTCTTCCGAAATTTGTTACTTATCCGCTTAAGCGATAAAAGTTATGAAGATCTTTGTCAATGAGAAACTAACCCATTTACATGACAGAAAGTAATCCAGGAATTCGAGCATATAGTTTTTCCCACGATTCCCGCAGAAATCGAGGAAGGGGCAGGATTCCTGATTAGAGACTGGGCTTACGACAGGAAGGACCTTAATGTTCCCCTTCGGCAGCGCAATCCCGAAAGCAGACGAGGCGTTTTATGACACCGAAATCTGCTTACAGTTTTCCTGGAATTCATCAAGTGATGGATTCTATTGAAACGCTCCCTTCGTAGAAAGCGAAGTAGCATCTTGACGAGACCAAACTCCTTCCTCTACTTCGACGACGCCCTCTTGAAGAGCGTTCTTGCAGGAATCCTGCCGAACGTCTTGATGCGTAGGACGCCTATCGTTCTGAAGAACGTCCTTGGCAAGTGCTCTACCGAGGCGTCATGACGTGTAGGATGCCGAGCGTCTTCAAAAGCGTCCTCGCTAGCGTCCTGGCGAGCGTCCTCGCTAGCGTCCTGGCGAGCGTCCTCGCTAGCGTCCTGGCGAGCGTCCTCGCTAGCGTCCTGCCGAGCTTCCACCGAAGCGTCCTGGCGAATGTCCACAAAAGCGTCCTGCTGAGCGTCCTCAAAAGCGTGCTGGAAAGCGTCCTGCTGAGCCCGTCCTCAAAAGCTTCCTGCCGAGCGTCCTCAAAAGCGTCCTGCTTAGCGTTCCTGGAAAGCGTCCAGTACGAGAGTGTCTGAGCAGAGAACACCAAGTCTTCTGAACGACGTTTCAGAGAGGAAACTCGTTGAGCGCCTTGATGCATGCAAGGCCCGCCAAGAGGCGTCCTGGCGAGCGACCTGCCAACATCTCAATGTATGACGAACAGCGTTTTGCGTATGACATTGAATATTTTTAAGGGACGTCCTCATGCGAGTCTCCATGGAGAGCCGCACGCTGCTCCTGAAGAGTGTGAACACTAAAGGAAGACGTATGGCTTTCGTCTTCCGCAAGGTGCTTGCCGAGCGTCCTGGAGAATGTCTCTACTTATAGGACGTCGAGCACCTCCAAAAGCTTCCTCACGTCTAAATTGCCCTTCTTATGCCGACCAGAGACATAAGTTGTTTGACTGTGCAAAGCAGCTTGCCGGCCGTCAAACTTATCAGCTTGCTTTATCGAAGTAAAGCGAACGTTACATAACGTATACGGAGCGCAATGAGGAGAGGAGACGAATACTGAGTTGCTCCTCCAAAAGGTGGAATCAAGAATGTCCTTGATTACCAAATTCTTTTGGAATGCTAGCGAGGTTGAAACAGCTCTAACTTCATGAGAGCGTTCACTCGCAGGAGGCTCAAAATCAAATCTTCTGGCAAGATGAATGAACCTCCTTAATAATGTATAAGTGATATAAAAATACATGAGGCGTCACTCGCAGGAGGCTCAAATCACTATTCTGGGCAAGATGAAATGAGCCTCCTAATAATGTATACATGATGTATACATGAGCGGTCACTCGCAGGAGGCTCAAATACTCTTCTGGCAAGAGAATGAGCTCCTTAATAATGTATAAATGATATATACATGAGCGTTCTCGCAGGAGGCTCAAATCACTCTTCTGGTAAGATGAATGAGCCTCCTTAAATGTCCCTAGGAGGAAAAGAGCCAGTGCATTCTTCTAAAAGGGAAAATGTGGTCTCTTTACTCTCTCATCCTCTCGTGACGAGAGAGAGGACGAGAAGCGTCCTCTTCTCTAAAGCTTCTTTAGGGGGCGCGAGTCCTTCCGAGAACTCCAACCCCTGTGTGGGGAGGACGCCTCGGAGGACGAGAAGCAATCTTTCAAGATTCGCGCACAGTGCACGATCTTTAGCAGCCTGGGAAGAGTCAACAGGTTCTGCCGAAGGGACGCCAGATCGGTGGGGAGCCCCCGTAACCCTCTTGCGGCTTTCGACATGCCCTCTCCTGAGTCCTGGGAGTCCGACAGAGGTCCAGGCCTAGAGGCATTATGGGGCCGATCTGACGCCCCCTCCACAACACAAGGGGCACTACACTTCACAACACTGGTTGGAGAGCGAGCACTTTAGTCTAAGATTACTTGATGTAATCCTTTAGCAGACACTTATTCTAGGCTCGTAAGCCATACCACAGGGTTAGGCAAAATAAAATCTACAGGAGGTTAGAAGGTTCATTATTTCTAACTTCTGTTTACTGTGGAGGAAAACTCCTGATTCTAACACGCTCTAAAATGCGTAATTGAATCCTCCTTCTTCCGTAATCAGTCACACATTACACTAATTACCTTATGCAAAGAAAACATGTAAACGTTCATATATTACTATGCGAGTGTCTACCGAAAGTTACGGTAGCCTCACCTTACCATGCAGACAACAAAGTCTGAAACTAGGCTAACTAGCTTCAGACATCAAATGCAATGAAAAAAATTTACGATAGCGTATGCCTAGCCACAAATCCAAGTTAATAATCGAAAGAATAATTAGGATACTTAAGTGGCTAATGAAGTTTCAAAATCCTAGGCGGAGGTCTGTAAACAGTTTGTTTACCGACCGGCGACAGAAAAAAATATGAATATAAAACTGGGAATAGTTCCTGATAATCCGGACCTCCCAGCGGCGGGAATGGGTACTACCACTGGCCGCCCCCCACTGCGTGTGCCGCGAATTTTTAAATTCTGTCGGACTTCAGAAAATACAGCTATATATATATCTGTCAGGTAAGTTTCATGAACAAAATAAGGCATTCTAAGGTATTTACAGCACAATTTTAAGTTGACAGAGCCGCTAGCACCGTTGTCTAACGAGTTCATACATTTGCAGAAATTCCGTTCAGACCATAAAGGTTATACAAATTATATAAACAAATTTTATGGAGAGTTATTACATAGTTATTAGGGTAAAATATATACCTCTGACGCTGTTCTATGCTGAAAATTTCAAGTTACATAAGTGCAAATTTAGCTATGGATGCGTCGATTTATAAATGTTCATGCTTTTATGTTTAAAATGTGTATGAAAATGTATAATGTGTAAGGTATTTTAATTTCTGCACAGAAATATGATATGAAGGCAGCTTTTGAAACTGTCCTTCAAGTTATCCATTACGAAATTTTTTCATGTTCTTTCTTGTGAGCCGCCGCCTGCCGCTCTTCCAAAAATATAGATTTAAAAAAAGTGCAAATTAGCAATCGATGTGTCGATTTTATAAATGTTCATGCTTTTATGTTTAAAATCTGTATGAAAATGTATTACGAATAGGGTATTTTTATTTCTGTGCAGAAATATGATAAAAAGGCAGCTTTTGAAACTGTCCTTCAAGTTATCGACTACGATGTTTTTTCATGTTCGTTCTTGTATGCTGCCGTCTGCCGCTCTTCCGAAAATATCAAGTTAAAAAGTGCAAATTTAGTGAACGATGTGTCGATTTTTTAAATGTTTATGCTTTTATGTTTAAAATGTGTATGAAAATGTATTACGTAAAGGTATTTTCATTTTTGTACAGAAATACGATACAAATTAAGGCAGCCTTTGTAACTATGCTCCACGTTGTCAGGGGATGTTTCTTCATGTTCGTTCTTGTCCGCCACTGTTCCAAAAAACGCATGGTGTTATTTTATTAATTATGCATCTTTTCCATAAATCCTTTAAAAAGTTATACATTATTTCACTGTATCCAACAATATTGTATGTATTCGCATATTATTGTATTATAAAATACTACAGCAACTTTATGCCAGTATTCCGCGGAGTGGCCAATGTTGTGGTTTGAAATCAGCTGATGGCAAATACGAGTTTGTTTCAAAATAACGCAATTCTGAGCGAATTTTCTTGCTTCTAGTTAGCATAAACGAATATCTAGATACTTGACTTATATGAGACAAGGTTATTTTTCCTTATACGTGTTTTTAGGTGGAAATATTTAATGAATATGTCTCATTGCGAATGTGAACTACTTTTTTTTTTTGTTAACAGATTACGTTGGCGGCATGTTTATTGCGTAAAAAATTATGTGATTCTGTTCGCAATTCTCCTTTATATCATCGTAATAAGAACTTTACATTATTTATCTTATATCGGCGTGAAACCAACAGTAAAATGTGTTCTTTCAAGCACAGTAGTTTTGATTAAAATGATTTTATCCCAATTTTATCTACGGTTGTGGATGGCAAAAGTTTACTGCAGTTTTATCCTTGTTGCCAGTGTACGATAATAGTCATTAGCAGCTTGAACAGCTTTCTCAGCTTCAGTTACAACTAGGTTTAAATTTAACAGTATATTTCACGATTGATCTTTGATCTATAGCGAATAAAGTTATTACATTAAGATATCTCAGTTCTATTCTATAGATAACGCCATTTATAACAACTACTGTAATAGTGTACTGTAGTAAGATGATTGAAATACAAGCCAAACGGATGTTATCCAGTTCGGTTGTACTTAGAAAAAAAAAAATAGTAGTTTCTCACATCAGAGTTTATGGTAAAGTTGAAGAGATCACTTGTGGTTCTAGCCAACATACTACTACTTGGTATAATTATTCTACACCACTACCATGCTCTAGGAACTATTTCAGAAATGTCACATCCGTAACTTACGTAAAGTGTTGTTCAACATAACTTTCAGCAATGGATAGCAATTCTAAGCAGCCATGAATGTCTGCAAATGCTCTAATACCAAGACAATTTGTTGGATGCAACTGTGACTGAAGGAAATCACAACAAGCATCTCTGACATCTGTTAACTGGAGCAAATTTGCAGCAGGTAGAAGAACCTATATAAAGAATAAAATGATTAGCAGCTGTTTCTACAAATGACAAAAATAATTCTTTACCACTTACCTCATTAAAATATCACAAATATTCTCAAAATACAAAACTTCAAACCTACTACATAATTCTTTTAAATTACATTACCTGCACATTTTCCTCTGTAACTAGAACTTCTGCAGTGTAAACATAATCAATAAGGAGCTGTAATGCATTACCATCAATATCTTGTAACACTATTCTATCTTGGCGACTTTCTTCAAAACCTGTTAAAGAGATGTGTAAAATTTAGTTGATATTGAAATAATAATAATAATAATAATAATACTTTATTAAAAATAATGGCAAATTCACATTATTGATTTTATACAAAATTCTTACAATTCTCCTTATGATTTGTCTTTCTGGCACACTGGTATTACTATGTAGCTGTTTGACATTCATTATGCTGTAGGTCGTCAACCGAATTACGGGCTGGTGTTATCAGAGGCGACAGGATATCAGGGATAGGCTGTCGCCTTTGATAACACCAGCCTGAAATTCCATTGATGACCTACAGCACGATGAATGTTGGACAGCTGCTTAATAATACCAGCGTGCCAGAAAGACAAATCATAAGGAGAATTGAAAGAATTTTGTATAAAATCAATTTTGTGAATTCTACCATTATTTTTAATAAAACATGTTGGAAAGGTCTGTTTCCAGCATACACAATAATAATAATAATAATAATAATAATAATAATAATAATAATAATAATAATAATAATATATATGGGGCAGAGGAAAATACCATCAGCTTCCTCAAAAATACAATGCGCAACTGGAATACAATACTTACAAGCTCTGGAATAAGACTAGCAAGGAGGTTAATATCAGGAGAGGGATCTTCCAGGGCGACTCACTGTCCCCACTACTCTTCGTAGTAGCCATGATTCCCATGACAAAAGTACTACAGAAGATGGATGCCGGGTACCAACTCAAGAAAAGAGGCAACAGAATCAACCATCTGATGTTCATGGACGACATCAAGCTGTATGGTAAGAGCATCAAGGAAATAGATACCCTAATCCAGACTGTAAGGATTGTATCTGAGGACATCAGGATGGAGTTTGGAATAGAAAAATGCGCCTTAGTCAACATACAAAAAGGCAAAGTAACGAGAACTGAAGGGATAAAGCTACCAGATGGGAGCAACATCAAACACATAGATGAGACAGGATACAAATACCTGGGAATAATGGAAGGAGGAGATATAAAACACCAAGAGATGAAGGACACGATCAGGAAAGAATATATGCAGAGACTCAAGGCGATACTCAAGTCAAAACTCAACGCCGGAAATATGATAAAAGCCATAAACACATGGGCAGTGCCAGTAATCAGATACAGCGCAGGAATAGTCGAATGGACGAAGGCAGAACTCCGCAGCATAGATCAGAAAACCAGGAAACATATGACAATACACAAAGCACTACACCCAAGAGCAAATACGGACAGACTATACATAACACGAAAGGAAGGAGGGAGAGGACTACTAAGTATAGAGGACTGCGTCAACATCGAAAACAGAGCACTGGGGCAATATCTGAAAACCAGTGAAGACGAGTGGCTAAAGAGTGCATGGGAAGAAGGACTAATAAAAGCAGACGAAGACCCAGAAATATACAGAGACAGGAGAAAGACAGAAAGAACAGAGGACTGGCACAACAAACCAATGCATGGACAATACATGAGACAGACTAAAGAACTAGCCAGCGATGACAATTGGCAATGGCTACAGAGGGGAGAGCTAAAGAAGGAAACTGAAGGAATGATAACAGCGGCACAAGATCAGGCCCTAAGAACCAGATATGTTCAAAGTACGATAGACGGAAATAACATCTCTCCCATATGTAGGAAGTGCAATACGAAAAGTGAAACCATAAACCACATAGCAAGTGAATGCCCGGCACTTGCACAGAACCAGTACAAAAAGAGGCATGATTCAGTAGCAAAAGCCCTCCACTGGAGCCTGTGCAAGAAACATCAGCTACCTTGCAGTAATAAGTGGTACGAGCACCAACCTGAAGGAGTGATAGAAAACGATCAGGCGAAGATCCTCTGGGACTATGGTATCAGAACGGATAGGGTGATACGTGCAAACAGACCAGATGTGACGTTGATTGACAAAGTCAAGAAGAAAGTATCACTCATTGATGTCGCAATACCATGGGACACCAGAGTTGAAGAGAAAGAGAGGGAAAAATTGGATAAGTATCAAGATCTGAAAATAGAAATAAGAAGGATATGGGATATGCCAGTGGAAATCATACCCATAATCATAGGAGCACTAGGCACGATCCCGCAAGATCCCTGAAAAGGAATCTAGAAAAACTAGAGGGCTGAAGTAGCTCCAGGGCTCATGCAGAAGTGTGTGATCCTAGAAACGGCACACATAGTAAGAAGAGTGATGGACTCCTAAGGAGGCAGGATGCAACCCGGAACCCCACACTATAAATACCACCCAGTCGAATTGGAGGACTGTGATAGAGTAAAAAAAAAAAAAAAAAAAAAAAAAAAAAAAAAAAAAAAAAAAAAAATAATATATATTTTACATATAAAATATTATTTACTATTACAATGTAATTACATTTTTCAAGCACATCATACCTTCATTAAAATTTCACAATCATTATCTTGTAGATCCTACTTAATTATAACATGAACAAGCTCATCTTTGTATGATTATCTTATTCAAGAACAGTGTGATTCAAGATTTTAAATGTATTTATCAAATATGAGAATGGTCTGCATTCTTGGAAGCATGTCATCTAAATAAGTTATCTATGAAAAAATAACTATTGCTTTCTACAAACTTCAAAATATCTTAAGGATTTCAATAATTTCATCTCCAAGTATCTAACTAAAACAATAAAAACTGTACCAATATCCTTCTGACACACAAAAAATTCATAAAATTTTGACACTCAATTATTAAGTGCCTTCCTCTACAACCAACAGTATTAAAATATTTGAGAATAATTCCATTATCATAAACAGCGTAGTGAACTTAAAGCAAAACACAGAGCAGCCTCGGATCAATGGACCTCAAATTTACATATTTCCCCAATTAACATAGTATTAAAAATGTCATTCAACAATTATACATCAATTTTGGTAACAAACATACAAATCCAATAGTGCAAGACCATACCAGACAATCTAATTTCCATCCCTCTAACCTTACTTATATCTGTTGACTCTTTGTATACCACAACCAATGATGGTCCATATAACCATCATCCTAATCTGATAAATTTTTTGTTTGTTTATATGTTTTGCTTCTCATTAGTGTTTTCCACTAATTCTGTTTTTTTTCCAGAATTACTGTATGGTAATACAATGAGCTGGAAGTTTCTCAATTTGTATGTCACCTCACTTTGAATGAGAAGTACTGCAGAAACTTGACAATATGACAAATTTTCTAAGACAATTTGTAAGGTGGCGTCATCACCTCCTGCACTCGTGTTTGACACCATGTGAAAGAGTAAGAGGCTTCTATAGGAGCAAAAAATGCTACATGCTTCCAAAGTGGATGAAAAACACCATCTGACTCAAGTAGGACTGTGTAAGAGTACCTTCCCTTCTGTCACTCCTCAGCGTGTAAGTCTGGGGTGGTAGTGATATGTTTAGGATACACTTTCGTTAACAAAGTGTTATGCTTTCTCTAAATGGACAGCCTTTGCTTCATAATTTGAGGTGTAATGATTACTGATTAGGCTTACTATCCAGTGAGTCTATAAGTTCAATTATGTGGGTGTTTGTCCATTTTCCCCAAAGGGACCCATAAGTAATTAAAAAATTACTACTCTCATTTGTTGGTCATTGCTGCTGTGTCAACAATTTCAACTTTTGTTATTTTTTACTTATAATCACATTTTCTTGTGATCTTATTATGTGATCTTGTCCATTTGTGCCCACGTAACGCCAAATGCGTCAGACAATTGTGCAGAAATGAAGATGATCTTACAAGATAGTTGCATGGTGGCCTGTTGCTAGGCTCCAACTTTCTAGTCAAAAGTATAATTTAACCAAAGCTTTTCATACAAAATTGTGCGCGCAAAGGTTAAATGAACTTCTATGTAATAAATTCTAAAAGTGAGCAGGAGTGAGGAATAACCTTTTATGCAATGGGTCTAAACAATGTTGCATACTGGAAACATTCCCTGGTGTGTTGAAGGGTCAAAGCCTATGTTAGCTTGGTATGACATTGCTAATTAATGGATTCTGACACTTAGTAAACAAAAGATTTCATGAAAAGTGATTTTGATCCCAATTTGCTTCATTAATATATGTGAAAGATAAAAAGCCTGCTCACTATGAATTCAAGTTTTATACTCACTTGGTAGCACCTCTCAAATGCTACTTATAAGAAAAATGATACATTTCAGGGTAGAATAGTTTCTTTCAACAAAAACACAAAATATCAATACCATAACCATTATCAATATTTTTTATGTCAGGTGTGAAATGAATTCCCTACAAAGTCTTCTGTCTGAGTTCCTGTCAGGTCTAGGTCTTCAACTAGCCCATTTCCATGATTTCCTGGGTCTTCCTATAGGTTTCTGTCCTGCTACTACCATATGTACTGCTTTTCAGGCCAACCTTTCCTCATCCTTTCTCATCACATATCCAAAGCACCTCGATCTCAAAGATCTTGAGCCTTGCTTTTCAGCCTTCGAACACCACATCTCCATGCCAATTCCTAATTCATACTACGTACCTACTACCTTTCCACTGTACTTGACCAGTCTTCTGTAGTCACATCTTTTCAGAAGCTTCATTTTCACTGCCAGTGCCATCATTCTGGTTCATACAGTAGCACAGGCTTAATGGACTCCTTATAAATATTTGCTCTCTCTATTAATATGACAAACTGTTTAATCAATTTGTATTTTTCATAGCTAACAAACCTTCAGTCTTAACAATAGGATAGTCTTCTTGCGCCAGCTAGAAACCGATAAAAAACAAAGATTGTAAAGCAAGGAATTAGCGGCATCTGGCAACTCATATGTATACGAGGTGGCTTGCACTCTCCTTCCCAAGTCGACTGCTTTGCTTGCCTCAGATTTCTTTGTTTTAGTGTGTTTGTGTGTGTGCCTTGTTTGATTATCTTATCATCCTCCAATTCTTCTAGGCCTTCTCAATGCATGTGCCCGGGAATTCACGGATTGTCGTGCTCCAGGTTTTTGGCCGCTTCCATTAGAGACACCAACACTACATGCAGTAGATGCCAATCTAAATTTTGTACCATTACTAATCCTTGCCCGGAATGTCGTTCCTGGCCTGTGTCACAGTGGAAGGCATTCTACAAAAAGAGGGAGCATCATAGAGTATCTCAATTTCACCCATGCTGAAGTTACGCCCTTCCTTACTGATCTCAATACCTAGGGCAGTCCAGCAGCTCCTCAAACTCTTCTATAAGATCTGCCAATATATCACAAGGTTTGCAATTCTCTTTTCCATATTTACTCTTGTGATACATTTAGGACACCGAAAAATCTTTTACTTCCTAAATATTTTGTAATCATGAGCAGCTCCTGACACCATCTATTATACTCAGTACACAGTATACAGAATTCACTAGCACCAACCTTCCACATCAACCGTGAAGCAACACTCATGAATGTATTTCTCTCTGCTTCCCTTCCAGTCACCAGAATCTTTTTTTATTTTTATTTTTTTCTTGTCAACTTTTCCACCTTTTAAACATTTCCACTATGTGCTCCTAAGGTTCTACTGCTAACACTTCGTCACTTTTATAAAGCAGCTCCTAAGGGCTTCCTTTTCTGCATGCCTTTGTAACTTAATGTGATAGACGAAAAGGGGCTCACCAAAACCTTGATGGACAGCAACATTTACCTCAAATTCTTCTGATACAAACCACTGTCTTCACACAAAGTCAAGTGTTGAGATAGAGAAACATCACTAGCTTGACGAGTTTCTTGTAGTCCTTGCCCTTGCAATGGCCATCTAATTTGCTGTTTCCACAGTCAAATGACTTTTCAAAATCCATGAATTTGTGTTATATCCTTTTTGCATAGTACATTTGTCTTGTACTGGCTCCCATGTTACCTCTGTTACCTCCCTGGTATGAGCCAAGACAAACAATTATTGATTTTAACAATTTTTTTCATATTTTCCTGAATTCAACACCTTTTCCAAATTACATGGCAACTTAATTTAGATCTGCTCATTTGAAAGCTTACTAGTTAAGACTCAGAAAAGGAGGTTATTTCATCACAGCAAGCAACAACATTATCAATCCACATAATTTTCATCCTTTTTCTATTAAGAGAGTGATGCAATCTACATATACACAAAATGAATTATCAGCAGTCATTGTGTGACTTTGGTCTGCTTTGGTAAGTTGATGGAAGGCTGAACTGTTAGTCTACAAGTTTACTAAAGTAATCACAGTTTATTCTCCCACTGTTCTTTAAACAAGATCTTGTCATTCTTTCTTGCAGCAGCATGAAAGAGCCAGAATTAGTAGGTAATTCTTGAGAATGTTGCACTCCAGGTTGGACTGGATTCTACTTATGGCAGTAAGATTTTAAGTACTTTCTTCAATTGATGACATACTAGGTCTTCATTGCCTCAATTTTCTTCTTTCCTTAAGGCATCTCTCAAGATGAACACTGAACCATTTTTTTTATCTATACAGTGGTACCTCGAGATATGAAATTAATCCGTTCCGAGGTGGCTTTTGTATCATGAGCTTTTCGTATCTTGATCCGCATTTTACATGTAAAATGGCTAATCTGTTTAAAGCCCTACAAAAACACCACAGTAAATTTTATAATAAAGCTAAATTGACCAATAAACAATGAAATACTACAACAATTTGGACCATTCAATACCTAACTTAATACGTACTAGTACTAATATGTATGTACCTGTAAATAAAGTGTATTAAGTGTAAATGGTATACAAGAAATACTGTACGTGCATACGTACGTATGTAGTAAAATGTGGAACCTTACCTTTTGTGTGAGGCTATCTCCGAAAGTGGCGACAGACGAGGAGGAGACAAACGGCAGAAAACTTCTTATAGTATGTACACTTAACTTTACGAAACACATTAAAAAATGTCAGGAAATATAAAATGATATTGTCATGATACAATAAAGTTTGTTCATACTTACCTGACAGATATATATATAGCTGTATTTCTCTGACGACGACAGAATTTCAAAACTCCCGGCAAACGCAGTGGTCGGCCAGGTGGTTAGTACCCATTCCCGCCGCTGGGAGGCGGGCCTCAGGAACCATCCCATTTTCTATTCAGATTTTTTATACCACTGTCCCCTGAGGGGAGGTGGGTGGGTACTTGATTATATATATCTGTCAGGTAAGTATGAACAAACTTTATTGTATCATGACAATATCATTTTGTTCATGACACTTACCTGCCAGATATATATATAGCTGACTCCCACCATTGGAGGTGGGAATGGACAGAATAGAAGGATTTTGGAAACACCTCAAGTGCAGATGATTGACATCTTGGTTCCTTACCTGTTAGCATAGCTGACTTCGTGATTACCGTCACCGAAGCCTGCTTCTGCTTTACTAGAGTTACCTGTGTAGTTGGTGCGCTCTAGATGATCTGTCAACGGGAGCATGACCACAATGTGACTAGACCATATGACCATACCATGAGGGCTAAGAAGTAAAATATATCACCACCTGACCAACCTAGCCAGTTAAGGATATTTAACTAAGGCTTAATGATTGAGAAGTCCGCCACTGGCGGTCGACCCAACAACTGTAAATAACAACTCTTCCTAACCATTTTCTATAGGATAGGAAGAGTTGTACTTCTTGCCCCCAAGATTGTGTCTGCGGACACGTATGGCCCTAGCGAGCAGCAAATCTTATATTCTATCTTCACATCCCGCAGGTATTGTGAAGTGAACACAACATTGCTTCGCTAAAACGTGGCACTCAAGATGTCACCGAGTGCCATTCTCTATTGAAATGTTTCCGAGACTGCGCCCTCACCTCGTGAACATTCAGTTTAAAAGATTTCAAATCTTTGTCCAAACATAACTAATGAGCCACTTTGAAAGAACTCCTTAACAATAACGCCAGGGTGTTCTTTGATATGGGCAAGTCTGGTTATTACGGAGCACCGCAGATTGTCCGAAGAACCTTGACTTTCTTAGTTTTATCTAGATAAAACTTGAGAGACCCGACAGGGCACAGGACTCTCTCTGGCTCTTGCCCAATAATATATGCCATCCCCTTGACTTCCAAGCTCCTGGGCAAAGGGTTAGACGGGTTCTCGTTCTTAGGCAAGAACGGAAGGTTTAGATAACACCGCCTTATGTTCTCTAAAACCAAAAAACATCTGATAATGGCTTAAAACTTCCCTAACCCTTCATAGCTAGAGTGGTTAGAAAAGTTAGCCTTTCTGGTCCCGTGCATTAAGTTCACAGAAAGGAAAGGATCGAAATTCTTCGACATCGAGAACTTCAGACTACATCCAAGTTCCATGCCAGAATCTTCGATCTAGACAGTTTCAAGACTTCCACAGACCTTAAATATTGTGAAGGGCTTTATTGTTTGACAGATCCAAATCTCTAAGCCCAAATGCCGTCAACCACATACTCCCGTATTTGTAATAATTGGGATTTACAACTTAGTCCTTTCTTCAGACGGAAAGAGAAGACTGGAATACAATTCACAGAGATCGAGGCGAAAGAACACTATTAATTCCTACACCATTTCCAAAATCAGCCCACTTCGATTGATATAATGCAAAATAGGCAACACTCCTTTGCCTTGGCAATGACATTTGTCATTAGTTTTGAAAAAACCTCTCGTTTCGGTCAACCTTTCGACAGTCTGAACTCCGTCAGACTTAATGCGGAGAGGTTTTGCGATACCTCTCAGAGTGACGCTGTTAAAGTAAACTGTTACCTCTGTGAATTTATCTTCTCGAAGGCCCACATAGGGCAATCAATGTTCTTGGGCGAACAGTGTTCTTCTCGCTCCGTCTGACTTCAAGAATCAACTTATTACATCCCCAGAGTTTGAAATCGGGGAAAAGAGGCTAAACATCCATCCCCGTTTAATACCATAGGATGGCGTCCATTGCTATCGCTCCCAGATCGAGAATAAGAGAGCAGAGTAGAAGAAGCCTCTTCGTCCTAAACATTGCGAAGAGATGTAACAAAGGACTTCGCTAAATGTAACAAACCTCTTGAGAATCGTTACATTCATGTCTATTTTCATAACAGGCTCTCTACCATTAACTTGAACAGGGATCGAGAGAAAATTTCTCGATAGTTCTTGAGAGACAAGAGAGATGTGTTATTTGTCAGAGTTGATCTATTCCTTCAGGACAAATGTAGGGACGACCGAATTGCTTACAATTCTTTCAGAATATGTGCCAGGACATCTGACCTCTCTAGAGATGCCTGGTACTGTTTCGCTATCACCTGAGGTGTTACCTGAAGCATTGCGAGATATTCAGAATCGTTTCTAGATCTTGGATATTATTCCATTTTTGGTAGGGAAAAAAGAAAACTGTACAGGTCTGAATTGCAGTCTATTCAGGGAAAAAAACTTCTTCAGGGAGGAAATGGTCCCCAGCAGACTAATTCCTTCCCCTACCGAGCATGCTTCCCTCCGTAATAAGGCTGCGCTCTGCCTAAGCAGGAGAGCCTTAATATAGTGCTATGCCACGGTAGACTCTTAAAGAATCCTGTAACAGTGCGGTAAAGGGCACCGAAAGGATTAAGAGATATCTCTGTTGAAAATTGTTTCGCCAACGAAGGCAATGTTTAATAAATGCATGTTATAATTCCCTTCAATTCTAGGCTTAAAGTCCACGATTGTAGGGCAGAGATACGGTTAGTCAATCAATCCTTCGGGAGAGAGAGACGTAACATACCGAGCATGACAGCGCGCTACTTGGTACTGAGTTGGTGACTTGGTGTACCGACGTTCACCTTCTTGCACTAGTAAGTCTGAGTTGCCAGCTACCCTATTCTACAAAAGAATAGGTTTGTTATTATTTGAGCCGGAAGAAACTCTCAAGATACATCTTTAAGCGAAACAGGATTCGCTAAATACAGAAGTTGAGTTCGCGTTGTCGTAACACTACTCTTAATATCCAAAATATTAAATCGGAAACTCCTGGAAGGTTGGGACAGGGAGTAACCGATTAAAAAATACTAGCGTCATCCACAGTGAAAGCAGCATTGATTCATCGTCACGCACTATTCTGCCTGCGTTACCATCTACTCCCTTCTACGAAGGAAGAAGTTTATTATTATCATCTAGCAGAAGAAAAACTCTCAAATAAGCATATTTAAGCGAAATAGAATTCGCTAAATGTAGAAGCTGAGTTGATGTTGTAGTAACAATACCTTTTAGCCTTGTCCTTACCCCGGAAACTCTTGGAAGGGAGTGCATGTTATAATTCCCCCCAATTAAACACAACTTGAATAACAGTCCTTTCGGTTGCCATCCATAGAAGAAGCTACGATATGCGTATATGACTTGAACCCTACAGTACTAATATAACACAAAAATAAAATACATAAGTATTATAGCCACTTGGACAGCTAATTCTCTACTATATTCTTTCCTCAACGAGGAAGAGAGAGAATGGAAAACGGCTGTTTTCGTTCTCTTCGTCAAGAGAATGAATTAATGTTATTCAAAGGAGATCCTCCAATGAGAACTGAGGAACGAAAAGGACAATTCAAGCTTCCGATGCCATTGGAATTAAGACTTCATGGACGTCTTCTACAAGTCTTTTCTCTTGAGGAATCTCTTACTAATGAAAAGAGCTCTTCCGAATCTTGTCAATGAGAGCTTATCCGCTTAAACAATAAAATGTTATCAAAATCTTTATCAATGAGAACTAACCCTTGTACGGGATAAAGAATTTCTTTTTGTCAATGAGGGTTCGTCCACTTACTTTGACAAAACCTTTATTGACAAACCATTAGTATCTTACTATATGGGGGAAATCCACATACCTGACAGAAAATAATCCAAGATGTGAAGGACGACAAGCGTCCTTAAAAATTTTCTTGACGCATAGGACGCCTAGCGTCCTCAAAAGCGTCCTGTATAGCGTTCTGATCCTGCATAGCGCCCTGATGAGAAGGACGATGAGCCTTCTTAAAATGCTCTCGACGCTTAGGACGCCTGGCGTCCTCAAAAGCGTCCTCACTTGCGTCCCGACGTGATGGACGTCTTGTCAAAGCATCTCTATTTCGATATAGCGTTATAGAACGCCTCGCGTCCTCAAAAGCGTCCTGACGTGATGGACGCCTTGCCAAAGTATCTTTCATTCGATATAGCATTGTAGGACGCCTAGCGTCCTCAAAAGCGACCTCATCCACGACCTGACGTGATGGACGTCGTACTAAAACTCCTCTAATTCTATCCTGAGAAGTAGGACGCTTTGCGTCCTCAAAAGCGTCCTCATATAGCAACCTGTCGTAACATCTAAGTCGTTCAATATCTTCTGAACCCATGATGCGACTTCTTAGTCTTGTTTGTAACATCGAGCGTCCTCATGAGCGTCCTGAAAAGCGTCCTGACGAGTAAGGCGTTTCTTGTGTTTAGTACTTACCTCTCGTTCTTGAACACCAAGATCATTCTCCTCCAACTCGACGTCTGAACTATCCTTCTGAACGTCCTTCGACTCTTGGTAAAGACGATGGTCGCCTGTGCGACATCTATTGTCTTTGTCTCCTTCGCCGATACTTCTAGAGACTCTATCAACAGGAGTGCTTATGCACTCCTGAATGAGTCTAAGAGGTCTAGAAGGCGACGAATTCGGAGAGGACGAAGTACGCGGAGAATAAGAAGGAGAACGTCTAGATTTCTTTACGGGTAGATATAGATCTTTCTTACGATGTCTCGATCTTAATTCTTTCTTTGCGAAAAAGGCATCTAACTATTGTTGAATTGCTACTAGGCCCTTCTTGGATGGTGCAGATCCATACGAAGAAGTTATCCTTTGAGAAGAAGATGGGCGAGGGGACGCCCTCTTCCTTCGCTCCGGACTCGAATCAGGACGCCCCGAAAGCGTCTTTTCTGTGGGAAAAACGAAGCGTAAATCGAGGCGGAGGACGTACTCGATCTTACCCGATGAAGCGTCCTCTTCCGTAAGACCTCTCCTAAGAGGGCGAGAAAGACAATGGTCGCTTGTGCGACATCGTACGTCTTCCTTACCACTCTTGATTGGAGAGGTCTTCCGAGACTCTCCCCCCCCCCCCCCTCCCTACAATGAGGGGAGGGCGTCTCGGAGGAAGAGAAGCACTCTTTTAAGATTCGTGCCTGTGCACAATTTTTTGGAAACCTGGTATGCATTCTCAGGTTCTGTCTGCGCATCGTCCTAGAACTTACTCCTGACGAGTGTCCATATAGGACTTTTGTCGAAGGCATTAAAGCATAGGGCTCTTACACATCTGAGGAGCGTTCTTTATTCCTTAGAGTCTTGATTCGTAGGACGCCTAGCGTCCTGAAAAGCGTCCAGATGTCTACTACTTCGAACGTCTTGCAAATAGCGTCCTGGCGAGCATCCTGGCCAGCGTCCCAATGCTTAAGACGTTGAGCGCTTTCCGAGTCTCTTCCAGAACGACCTGGTGTACGTTGGAAAGTTTTTTTTTTTTTTTTTAAATGTTAAGGCTGCGATAACAATAGCATAACAATAGAGAGCGAGAACGTGAAGCGTCCTCCTCTATAAGCTTCTGTTTAAAGGGCGCGAGTCCTTCCGAGAGCTCCAACCCGCGTGCGAGGAGGACGCCTCGGAGGACGAGAAGCTTAAATCGAGGCGGAGGATACTATCGATCTTTTTATCGAAGAAGCGTCCTCTCGTAAGACCTCTCCTAGGAGGGCGAGAAAGACTATGGCGTCTTCCTTACCACTCTCGATTGGAGAGGCCTTCCGAGATTCCCCCCCCTATGGGGAGGGGAGTCTCTGACATCCTTCCGAGATTCCCCCCCACTATGAGGGGGGGACGTCTCGGAGGAAGGGAAGCACTTTTCTTGAAGAAGCGTCCTCTTCCGTAAGACCTCTCCTAGGAGGGCGAGAAAGACGATGGCGTCTTCTTTACCACTCTCGATTGGAGAGGCCTTCCGAGATTCCCCTCCTATGGGGGGGGGGGGGGGGGGGGGGGGGGAAGTCTCGGAGGAAGGGAGGCAATTCTTCATGATCCGTGCACGTGCACGATCTTTGGCAGCCTGGGTAGCGTCCTCAGGACCTGCCGAAGGGACGCCAGATCGGTGGGGGTTCCTCGTAACCCTCCTTCGGCTTTCGACATGCCCTCTCCCTGTGGTCCTGGGAGTCCGACAGAGGTCTAGACCTAGAGGCGTTATAAGGCCGATCTGACGTTATAAGGCCGATCTGACGCCCCCTCCACTACACTAGGGGCATTAATTCAGTATCACTACACTCACAACCCTGATTGGAGAGCGAATACTTTAGATTCCAATTACTGATATAATCCACCATAACAGAAAACATTACCTCCCACAGACACTTCTCTCTAGGCCCGTAGGCCAACCGGAAGGTTATGCAAAATAAAGTTAACAGGAGGTTCTGTAGGTATATCACCCTGACTTCTGTTTACTGATCTTGGAGGAAAAAACCTCCTAATTCTATTACGCTCTATTTGCGTACATACGAATCATACATCTCTATTCGGAATCAGTCAAATATCACACTAATCATATTTCTGCTTAACCAAAATTATGTACACATCGTGCATATTACGTGAGAATCTATCGAAGGTTTCGTTATTCTCACCTAACCCCTTTGCAGACAACAAAGTCTGAAACTAGCCCAACTAGATTCAGATGTTTTATTTCAAAAAATCAAAATTAAATCAATTTATTAAAAGCGTATGCCTAGCCACAAATCCTCGTTAATAAACCCAAAAGAAAACAACCAAGATACTTAAGCGGCTAATGAAGTTTTAAAATCCTAGGCGGAGGTCTGGAAACAGTTTGTTTACAGACCGGCAACAGAAAAAAATCTGAATAGAAAATGGGATGGTTCCTGAGGCCCGCCTCCCAGCGGCGGGAATGGGTACTAACCACCTGGCCGACCACTGCGTTTGCCAGGAGTTTTGAAATTCTGTCGGTCGTCAGAGAAATACAGCTATATATATATCTGGCAGGTAAGTGTCATGAACAAACTAAACTTTATGAAACACATTAACAAAACTGTAACACTTAACTTTACAAAAAACTTAAAATAAATATTTTTTTTCTTTTTACATTTTTTTTAATTTTTATTTATTTATTTATTTATTTTTTTTTTACAAAATTTCAATTTCTTCACCACTTTCAACTTTCTGTTTTTTCATAGTATCAATTGGATCTTCCTTTTTGCTTACTCCTGCTAGTAGTAAAGGCCTCTTTAAAAAATAACTATCCAATGAAAATTGCTTTTGCCTACTTTTCCAAATGCTCCTGAAACGACTCAGGCAAACGTCATCGAACTGCACAAGCATACGACCTGTGTAAGCCTTTTCGGGGTGTCTCTTTTCTACAAATGATTGCACCTTATGAAAAGCAGCTAGAGCATCCTTAATTTCTGCCGTTGTCATAGGGTCATCTTCCTCCTCGCCGCTGCTAGAGAACTCTTCTTGAACGATGTTATGTTGCATGGCCTCCAACTCCTTCAGGTCATCCGTCATAAGCTCCTCTTGGTGCTCCTCGAGGAGGTCATTGATGTCGTCCTTATAAACAACCAGTCCCATGGACTTGTCGAGTGCAACGATTTCGTCAAGATCTGGTTGCAAAACAGTTTCAGGATCGTCAACTGTTCCTGAATATGCAGCACCAGCTTCGCCCACGTCGATTCCATCGAAGTCTTGGGGGGGATACGGCATCAGGCCAAAGTTTCCTCCACAAAGAATTCAAGGTTCGCCTCGAAACCTCCTGCTAAGCTTAATCGATGATTTGGATGCATATCACAATATCAAAATGCTCCTTCCAAAATTCACGCAAGGTGAGGTTTGTGGTATCAGTGATGTCGAAACATCTCTTGAAAAGATGTTTCGTATACAGCTTCTTGAAGTTTGATATCACTTGCTGGTCCATGGGCTGGAGGAGAGGGGTGGTGTTAGGCAGAAGATAAAGAACTTTGATGAAAGAATACTCCGCTAGGATATCTTCCTCGAGGCCAGGAGGGTGAGCAGGGGCATTCTCCAACAACAGCAGACATTTCAGAGGGAGGCGCTTCTCTTCTAACAATTTCTTCACTGTCGGGCCGAAACACAGATTTACCCACTTCGTGAACAAAAGTCTCGTTACCCAGGCTTTCACATTAGCCCTCCACATCACTGGAAGCTTCTCCTTAAGCACTTTGTGGGCCTTGAAGGCTCGAGGAGTCTCGGAATGATACACAAGTAGGGGCTTCACCTTGCAATCCCCACTGGCGTTCGAACAAAGTGCGAGCGTAAGCCTGTCTTTCATAGGCTTATGCCCGGGTAACTTCTTCTCTTCCTCCGTGAAGTACGTCTGATGAGGCATTTTTTTTCCAAAAAAGGCCAGTCTCCATCACAGTTGAAGACTTGCTGAGAACTGTAGCCTTCCTTGATTGTCATCTCGTCGAACATCTTAATAAAGGCTTCGGCCGCTTTCGTGTCTGAGCTGGCCACCCCCCATGCCGCACCACCGAATGGATACCAGTCCGTTTACGGAATTTTTCGAACCACCCATGAGAAGCCTTGCACTCTGGGGTTAGCGTCAATGTCCCTTCTCCTCTGTCGTCTTTGGCCTGGGCAATCAAATTGCCGAAAATAGTGCTGGCCTTGTGGCAGATTGCCGTCTCCATTATCGTATCGCCAGCGATTTCTTTGTCTTTTATCCAGACAAGAAGCAGCCTTTCCATCTCATCGTGCACGTGGCTCCTCTTGCTAGACAAAATAGTCACGCCCTTGGAAGGTGTAGCTGCTTTGATGGCATCCTTCTGCTTAAGGATGGTGCCTATTGTCGACGGATTTTGGCCATATTCCTTGACGATCACACTCAATCGCATGCCAGCTTCATACTTTTTCATTATCTCCATTTTTGTCTCCAAAGAAAGCATCCTCTTCTTTCCTACTTCAACTTTCTTGGGACCCATGACTACGTATATACTGTAAGTAATTAAGTTATGTAGTACGTATACGTATGAAGTAAAGTTCTCACACAACACAATAAATTAGTACTACAACAAAATCACTAATGAATTTACGTTAATAAATGAAATCTTTTAGAACGAACGAATTCCGCATGCTTACGATACCGACGATGCCGCCAAGTGGCCGAAAAAGCACGCCGCTATGTACGATGCATGATGGAATCATGGGAGAGATGCTGACCAATAGGAGAGCAGGATCTTATGGCGGTGACTAGCATCAGGAACCAAGGGAGAGTGGGAGGACGGTGGCGAGTCTACTAAGTTGGCGGCGCGCGAGTTTTAAAATTGTTATCGGTGGTCCGGGCGAATCTTGGGACTTTACAGCAACAACCTTTCGTATCTTGAACAATTTTCGTATGTAGAGCCAAAAAAATCTTCACATTTCCTTTTGTATCTCGAGTTTTTCGTAAGTTGAGCCTTTTGTATGTCGAGGTACCACTGTATTTTACACACATACAGTCCTCATCATGATACTTCCAAGAGCTTTCCTCCATGTCTTGGCTTCCAGTGCCTATCTCAACCTAAGGAACTAACACGCAGATTTTTGGGGTGCTGCCACTTGATCCTTCACACCGTAAGGGCCATTCAGGCTAATCATAAGTAATAGGGTTGGTAAAAGAAATTTAATTCTTGCAAAAGAATATTTGTTCATAGAAACTGATTACCTATGATCAAAAGTTTTTGCCTCCTGACTCCAATGATTTCTCACAGTTAATTCTACTGAATAGTACAGAAAAATTGCGGTTCTTCACTGCATAAGACTCTGAAACAGTTGCGCTATACTGCTAGCCAGCTCGTAATTTCCTAAGAATCTGGAATGAAGTACCTAGCACTTGTGAAGATACTCAATGTGAAGAGATTAAAAGTTCAGTATGTAATAGGTTTACATAAAAAGAAAGTTTAAAAAATCATAAATTTTCTTGTTTTTGGTATCTTCTTTATTCTAATTTGTAGCATTTACATGTTTGGTTAGATAAAGTACTCAATGTGAAATACATTAAGTGGTACTCAATTCATATTTTTTGTACAATAATAATTGATGTAGGCTGATAGTGTGGAACATTTCACTATTTTTCCCAAAGGATATTAACTCAACTGTATGACTATTTCCTTTATTATCAATAGTCATGAAGGAACTGCACCAAGTTATATTAGTAAGGACTGCTGTTTACAACAAAGAGATGGAAAAAGCAAAAAAACAAAAAGTTTTCGAGATGCCAAGTACAGGCGGCCCGCGGTTAACGGCGCAATCGCTCAATGCCGAATCGGTTTTACGGCTGTCGTCAAAAATATTCATTAAAAAAATACAGCATTTTAAAGGTACTTTTACGCACAATTTTTTTTCAGTTAACAGTGCCGCTAGCACCAGTGTCTAACGAGTTCATACATTTGTAGAAATGCCGTTCAGACCATAAAGGTTGTGCAAATTATATTAAAAAATTTTATGGAGAGTTATTACGTAGGTATTAGGGTAAAATATATGCCTCTGACGCTGTTCTATGCCGAAAATATCGAGTTACACAAGTGCAAATTTAGCTATGGATGTGTCCATTTATAAATGTTCATGCCTTTGTTTAAAATGTGTATGAAAATGTATTATGTGTAAGGTATTTTTATTTCTGCACAGAAATATGATAAAAAGGCAGCTTTTGAAACTGCCCTTCAAGTTATAGACTACGATGTTTTTTCATGTTCGTTCTTGTATGGCGCCGTCTGCCGCTCTTCAGAAAATATAGTTAAAAAGAGTGCAAATCTGGCAATCGATGTGTCGATTTTTTAAATGTTTATGCTTTTATGTTTAAAATGTGTATGAAAATATATTACGTAAAGGTATTTTCATTTTTGTACATAAATACGATACAAATTAAGGCAGACTTTGTAACTACGCTCCATTTTGTCAGAGGATGTTTTTTAAAGTTCGTTCTTGTCCGCCAATGTTCTGAAAAATGCATGGTGCTATTTTATTAATTATGTATCTTTTCCATAAATCCTTTAAAAAGTTATACATTATTTCACTGTATCCAACAATATTATATGTATTCTCATATTATTGTATTATAAAATACTACGACAAATTTAAGCCAGTATTCCGCGGAGCGGCCAATGTTGTGGTTTAAAATCAGCTAATGAATACGAGTTTGTTTTACCATAACGCAATTCTGAGCTAATTCTCTTGCTTCTAGGTAGCATAAACGAATATCTAGATACTTGACTTATATAGACAAAGTTATTTTTCCTTATACAACGTGTTTTTAGGTGGAAATATTTAATGAATATGTCTTGTTGTGAATGTGAACTATTTTTTTTGTTTTTTTGTTAACAGATTACGTTGGCGGCATGTTTATTACGTAAAAAATTACGTGATTCCATTCGCAATAATCCTTTATATCATCGTAATAAGAACTTTACGTTATTTATCTTATATCGCCGTGAAACCAACAGTAAAATATATTCTTTCAAGCACAGTAGTTTTGATTAAAATTATTGTATCCCAATTTTGTCTACGGTTGTGTTTGATGGCATACGTTTACTGCAGTTTTATCCTTGTTGCCGATGTACGATAATAGTCATTAGCAGCTTGAACAGTTTTCTCAGCTTCAGTTATAACTAGGTTTAAATTTAACAGTATATTTCCCGATTGATCTTTGATCTATAGTGAATAAAGTTATTACATTAAGATATCTCAGTTCTATTCTATACGTAACGCTATTTATAACAACTACGGTAATAGTGTACTGTAGTACGATGATTGAAATACAAGCCAAACGGATGTTATCCAGTTCAGTTGTACTTAGAAAAAAAAAAAGTCATTTCTCGTTTGGTTGTTCATGGCTGTACACGTTCACGCAACGAGGTATACGTTAAAACCATACTTTCATCATTCTCTTTTGCTGTTATTGAACTTATGTAACTAGAAGATGGATGAAGTTAGGCCATTGTAATTTGATCTCTCATAAAATCGGACTATCGTAAGACTAATGATCGTAACTTGAACACTACAGCTACCTGTACACTGTATAAACTATTATATCTTTACATACTCTAGACACCCAAAGGATTAAAGCTAGGCTTTTTTCACTTTACAGTATTCACAACGCTATAATGTACTGTACAGTACTACTGTACAGTAAATTCTATAGTACTATACTGCATAAATATAATTTTACTTATTGCGCCATTGTGGGATTACGGCGCCTTTGACTGGTCTAGTTTCGAAAGAAGGTGCGGTGGCCGTAGGCTTTAACATCGCTTAGCGTCGAAAATCACTTTGCGTCGGTGGCCAGGAACAGAACCCCTGCCGCTAACCGAGGGTTGCCTGTATCTATCTGAGAGAGTTTTAAAGAAACCTATGGTTATTTTTTTATCTTAAGTAAGGCCTACATTGCAACGAATGAGGTGCACTGATGGCACTACCTCCCCCTACAGGGAGTATGGTTGTTTTAGGTGACTTGTATTTAAAAGTGACAGAAAAAAGATGGCATTTCCTAAAGGTAAGGAATGTCTTCAGTGAGAACAAAATATCCTAGCGAAATAATCTCTAAAAAGGCATGACCTTTACACATACTGGCTTCAAAATGAGACTAAGAATAAGAAAGTGAAAATAAGGATAAGACCTAAGATCAAGTTACATTTTGAGTTGATGGCTGTCATGATCAGAAACCAAAGGTTAGAATATGAACTGATGGTGATTATTCACACCATGGCTTCTACCAATAGATTTGAGTATGAAAACAAAACCTAGCAGGACATTTTTTCTAATATTTTCTGTTAAATATAAAATAATTCTCATGAAAATTAGAGGAAAAGAATTATATCTGGACAGACCAAGGAAAAAAGTTGAACAGTTTGACACTCATATTACTAAAATATTGGGGATTATTCTGAAGGAGAATTCTAGCAAGTCAAAGATGAAAGTGATAAGTGTAGAAAGTGACCTGAAGGCATTTCTCATATGGGGAAGGTGACACTAATATTAATCCTCACTTGGTATGTTTGAGTAGATTACCAGGACTTGGTTAACATCATCTACTGAGCCTGAGACTACATTAAATGAGATTTGTTTACTGAGTGGACAATATTATGAACAAAAATTTACTTACTAGTAAACATAGCATGGAAGTATGGGCTACAGGAGGCCAAAACCATCTTATGTGCAGGAACTTCAATGCTGTCAGCTATTAGCACAACATCACATAGCTGACTTTGTCTGCAATAAAAAATCAATAACACCACTTCATATGAGACTGAAATACATCAAGGCTTACGCATTCTAATGGCTTACGACTGGTGGCCAGGCTTTAGCAAACATACAAGGTATAATATACAGTTGCTTTATACCTGAACAATTAATATAAATGATAGTACTTACCGAGTTTCAGTTTTAGGATAAAATAAGGCAACCAGTTAATTCACTAGTTTGCATTATACTAGTTCATTATTCAATTAAATGTACAGGTGCAATAATTTATATTTGATAACTTATTGTTTTTATAACAACTTATCTTAGGATTTCACACCACAATACTTACATTAATAAAAAGTAGGGAAGTATTCTGTCAGAACTATAGGTCTCTGATACATAAAATACATGTGAAGTAATCTTTTCCTCTATCCTACTATAGGACAAATTAAACCTTATCCAAGTTTAGTAAATTAACAATATTAGATAGACTGGCAATCTCATCATCTGAGTTAGCTCTGGAAGCCTTCCAATTCATTTTCATTCAGTCCACCCAATAGTTATATTCAAAATGCAGCTGAAGTGAATGGTATTCAAAGATTCTGGGTTGGGTACTAAAAGAGAGCAAATTTGCAGAGAGATAAAGTTGCACCACTAATCGGTGGGACTCATTCAGCAGGCTCATTGTGGGAAGAATTAAATGCTGTGCACTGACAGAGATGGTTTGACAAATGTAAGAAGTCTGGAGATATAGCCTAAGTATTAGGATTTTATGAGTTAATCAGCACTGATTGCTTCAGATTTCTTGACTGGTAGAGTGAGGCACAGACACATTGAATCAACATCGATTTCATTTTAATAAGTTTTTGTTTGTTTTTTACCCTAATGTTTTTTCATGAAAGTATGTACACAGGTAGTCCCCGGGGTGCGATGGGGGTTCTGTTCTTGAGACGCGTTGCAAGCCGAAAATCATCATAAGCCGGAACATCACAAAAAAATCCTAAGAAAAGCTTACTTTTAATGCTCTGGGTGCATTAGAAACTATGTAAACTGCATTTTTATTGCACTTATCATTAAAAAAAAAACTTTAAATATAGCATAATTGCATTTTTGGTGTCATATTTCTACTGCCAGATCAGTGTTGTAGGCGTCGTAACCCTGGAACATGTGTCGTAAACCTGGAAATAATTTCTGATAAATATAATTGAAAAGCGTTGTAACCTTAGAACATCATAAGCTGAACCCGTCGTAAGCCAGGGACTGCCAGTAATTGACTTGCTTCTTTTTAACCATTTCCTATGCACTGCTTGCTTGGGCTTTAACTAGAGAGTTTAGCATCTACCTTGCTAGGAATGCAAGACAGTTGCTCTGTTTCCCAATTATATGTTGGAAATCTTGGACATACTTGAAAAAGGATGATCAAGAGCACAAGCTTCAACCCTAAATCCAGGACATGGGTCACAAAATTAACAAAATTATGAATGGCTGAGCAAGGTGATTCAGCCATTTTTATTTACTGCAGCAACAATGCTCAGTGGTTATGATGGTTTGTGGAACTGAGAATTTGAAAACCTTTAAGTCTTCCTCAACTTCCTGGCTTCCAAAGCAAGTTTCTCCAGTTCCAATTCCAAACTGCAAGAATGAAGGCAAAGCTATGGCCATTAGAAGAGGAAAATGTGACTATGTGAGTTTCAGAAGTACTGCACTTTGATTTGATCAATAACTATAATGTGATAAATATAATGTAAAGATAAACCCACCTCAAGTCAACCAGATTTCAAACAACACTATGCGATCATCTCTGATTCCATAGTACTTTCACAAAAACATGTCATTCATCCCAGTACAAAAAGTACAGAAGTTCAGCTTTTTGCCACATTGATTTTTAAAAATGGGCTGATCAAAATGTGAAAATGATTTCAACGCAAAACTGAGAAGTATAGAAAAAGAGACACAGTTCTATAATCATTGCTTTTGAACTATTCATGCTAGATGCACAAGATTTCCATCTGTTCCCAGGTACAAGATATTTATTTTTCATACTGTAGTACAACTTTGGCAACTATAATATTTTTATAATAAAATAATGATTTATATACACTTACCCAGTAATTACACTGATAAAGTTTCACTTGCTCAGCAGTTAAAATTGTGAAATTTACAGGTTGCGCCAATTGTTTTGGGTAGGTGGTAAGAGCTCCAGCCACTTTTGTGGTAGAGAGAGGAATAACACAGCAGTGGGCTCAATTTGTTTATGACCTTACTAGGTAAGTACATATATATAAAACTTTATATTATAAAACTATCATTTCTATATAAGTAACTTATCCAATAATTACATAGCTGATTAATACATTGATAGGAGGTGGGATGCGTGGACATATCTTCTGTAAAACATTAAGGGGGCCGGCCGGCTAGTGCCATTTTTTAAGGACAGGACTTTGATATTCATACCACTTAATAAGGTGACTTGGGACATCTCCAAACTGCATATGATTTTCGCCTCTGACCTTCGGTTTTGTGACGCCAGGGCGATTTATCACAAAAATGACCATTTTTCAAATTCTATCTCCTCTCTTGATATTTAATATTAAGACCTAGGATTACTACCTTATATAGACCTGATGTACACCTCCAATCGAATGTTTTTTTTTTTTTTTTTTCTAAAAGTAATTTTTTTGCTAGATATCAATTTTTCAATGTGGTAAAAAGATAAACCCTATAAATCAGGAGAAAAAAATTGATAAAAAAAGACGAAACAAAAATTAGAAAAAAGGGCTTCATTTAATTGTTCTATAATGTCTTTCTTAGTTATATACCAAATTCCAATGTTATAGCTTTAAAACTAAGTGAGAAGATAGATTTTGAAGGTCAATAAGTATAGTTTTGAGATACGGGCGTTCAGTTTTCCTTCGTATTTCTATAAAGACAATGTTAATAAATAATGATTATTATGAATGTATATTTTTTTTTTGTGTAATAATAAACCAAAACTATTTTATTTATCATAATTTAATCATAAATGATGATCCTTTTGCTCATATATCGTAGCCTGGGGCACTGCTTGAGGCAAGATGGGGCACTCCTTCCTACGCAACTCTCTCTCTCCCCTTCACTAACTCAGCTTATTACAGCGAATTTTCTTCTTCTGTATGTTAGCGAGATGTTTTCCTTGTATTTTCCTCTGACATGATGAAATTCTTGCCGAAACAAAAGATAAACAAACATAAATGCATGAGAATGTCAGAGGAGAAACTCAAAGGTGTACTCTCTTTTTACAAAGACAATTTAATAAATCATGATTATTATGAATTTCATATTCCATTTTGGGTATTAAAAAACCAAAACTATGTTATTTATCATAAATGAAGAATGTTTGAAGGTCCACAAATTCCCTGTTCTGTGAAGGTAATATTTAAGTGTCCTCACAGAGCACAAATTCTTTTCTCCTTGTCTGGGCCCAAAATATTACTCTTGATGGCAAAAGAACGAGGCCATGGTTGAAAGAGTATCCTGTTCTTTACGAAGAATCCCAGTGAAAATGAACACACTACATTTCCCTGGAAAATTCACTCTGTCTAAAGCATGGATTTTGCTAACTCATTGCTGTTGCTAAAGTGACTAGAAAAAGTCTTTTTGGCTAAATCTCTTAAGGAGATGAAATGCATGGGTTCCAACCGTGAACCTGATAGCTATATAATCCTCTTACGCCGGAGCGGTAAATAAAAAATTGTCTCCCGTATGCCGGAGGGGTTTCGGAGTGAGCGCCGAAGCGGAAAAAATATTTTTTCCAAAAAATCACAGCGCGCTTAGTTTTCAAGATTAAGAGTTCATTTTTTGCTCCTTTTTTTGTCATTGCCTGAAATTTAGTATGCAACCATCAGAAATGAAAAAAATTATCATTTTCATATATAAATAATGCGATATATGATAGCGCAAAAACGAAATTTCATATATAATTGTATTCAAATCGCGCTGTGCGCAAAACGGTTAAAGGTAACAAGTTACTTTTTTTTCGTTGTAATGTACACTAAATTGCTATCATTTTGGTATATAACACATTGTATAACGATAAAAGCAACACAGAGAAAATATTATCACAAAATAATGCATGAATTCGTAACGCGCGGACGTAAACAAATATTTTTTTCAAAAATTCACCATAAATCTAAATATTGTCCTAGAGACTTCCCATTTCTTTCAAAATGAAGACAGATGATTGAATATTACTATACTGTAAGAGTATTAGCTTACAATTGCAGTTTTTGACCATATCTGACGAGTTAAAGTTGACCGAATGTCAAATTTTTTTATATATATATTTTTTATATGCAATTATTTCGGAAATAAGAAAAGCTACAACCTTCAAATATTTTTCGTTTTATTCTACATGAAATGACGCACATTTTCATATATAAAACTCTATGAAATCCCTAATATGAAACGGAGCAAATATTCCGAGAATGGGACATACGCATTTCGGAGATTTGTGGCGAAGAATCAGCGCGCGGAGGGAAGGAAAGATTTTTTTTTAAATTCACCATAAATCTAAATAATTTTGCTAGAGACTTCGAATTTGTTTCAAGATGAAGATAAATGACTGAATATTACTAGACTGTAAGAGTTTTAGCTTACAATTGCATTTTTCGACCATTTCGGTAGAGTCAAAGTTGACCGAATGTGGTTTTTTTTCTATTTATCGTGATTTATATGCAAATACTTCGAAAATGAGAAAAGCTACAACCTTCAATTATTTTTTGTTGTATTCTACATGAAATTGCGCACATTTTCATATGTAAAACTTTATGTAACGGCTAATTTAAAATGGTGCAAACATTACCACATTCGCACGTATGATTTTTTCGGAAGAGTTACCGCACGGACGTAAAGAAAATGTTATTTTTTTCATAAATTCACCATAAATCGAAATATTGTGCTAGAGACTTCCAATTTGTTGCAAAATGAAGGTAAATGCTTGAATATTACTAGAATATAAGCGTTTTAGCTTACAATTGCGTTTTTCGACCATTTCGGTAGAGTCAAAGTTGACCGAAGGTTGAAATTTTGGCAATTATCGTTATTTACATGAAAATATCTCAAAACTGATAAAAGCTACAACCATGGGTTGTTTTAAGTTGTATTTTGCATGAAATTGCGCACATTTCCATGTATAAAACTTTATATAACGGCTAATTTTAAAATGGTGCAAACATTACCACAATCGCATGTATGATTTTTTTCGGAAGAGTTACCGTGCGGACGTAAGGAAAAAGTTTTTTCATAAATTAACCATAAATCGAAATATTGTGCTAGAGACTTCCAATTTGTTGCAAAATTAAGGTAAATGATTGAATATTACTAAAATATAGTAGTTTTAGCTTACAATTGCGTTTTTTGACCATTTCGGTAGAGTCAAAGTTGACCGAAGGTTGAAAGTTTGGCAATTATCGTGATTTATATGAAAATATCTCAAAACTGTTAAAAGCTACAATCATGAGTATTTTTTTGTTGTATTTGAAATAAAAATGCGCATTTTCATATATAATACTTCATGTAACGGCTAATTTACAATGGTACAAAAATTATGTCAAAGTGACAAAATAATTTCCGAGATGTGTCGCAGATACTTTTTAGTGTGGCAAGAAAGAAATTCACGCTTGCGCGCCTGCGTAACGATTGTAAACAAAACAACACCTTGATCCGTGAACTCCCAGCATCCCCCAAGGCGCGTGATTCAAAAGTTTTAGGCTGGTAGGCCTATAAGTATTTTTCCGCGAATTTAAAATAAAACTTTTGTAAGTCGATGTAAAATACGTCCAGTCGGCACACGGGAGACAAAAAATGTCGACGTAAAATACGTCCAGTCGGCGTAAGAGGGTTAAGTACTATGTTGAACCTGATAGTCATTTAAGTGCTATGTCTAAATTACAAAATACAAAGAAGTTTGTTTCTGCTTGGTGGTATCAAAGGATCTAATAAGGTCTGGATGTCTGATATCGAGCTTAACGTGGCTCTGTATTCCTTAATAGGTAAAGTAGTTAAACTTCTAGACTTCCTGAGGTGTAACAGAAAATCTGCTACCTCCGCTTTGGAGGTATTAGTAGCAGAAATATTGTCTCTTTTACACCATGATTGAAAGATGGCCCATTTTTTCTGAAGATTTGTCTTCTGCAGATTTTAAAAAGCCCTTCTTTCTGAGTAATTTCCTGACAGTTTATAGCCTGTCAGGGCCAGAGTACATAATCCTGATGGAACCACCTGAAGTAAAGTTGTCTGAGCAGCTGTGGTTTTTGAGGTAGTAAACTTGGTAAATCCGCTAGTAACTTGAGGTGGTCTGGAAACCACTTTTTTGTTGGCCAAAAGGGGTCAATCAAAATCATTGAAACATTTCTCAGACCAAAACTTTTTTTTTTTTTTTACTTGTCTCACCATATTTAGGGGAAGAGACATACAGTTCTTTGTCTGACCAATCTTGTAACACTGCATCTGTTGCCCCTCCTCGAAGGTCCGGGACTGGTGAGCAAAACACCGGGAGTAGACTGTTTTTGGAAGATGTGGAAAGATCCATATAGCTGGTTTCCATCACAATTTGCAGAGGTCTAAGCAGACCAAGGGATCTAACATCAACTCCGTAGGTAGGACTTGCTTCTGGTGGCTCAATTTGTCCTTCAGAACATTAAGGATAAACCTTGTTACTAATCTTGTGTAGTTCTGGGCTGCCAAGAGAAGATTTTTGCTGGTTTGCACAGAGAGAAAGAGTGGGTTCCCCTTGCTTTTTTTATGAAAGACATGGCAGTCATGCTGTCGGAGTGGACTGGCACTGTCTTGTCAAAAACTTCCATGGTGGAATGTTACGGTGTCGAAATATCCTGGCGAAGGGTTGACACAATGTTACGGCCTCTGAGAGAGGTCCGCTTCAGGTTCGATATGAAATAATAAAAAAAATATATTTCAACACCACCAGTTGAAACTGGGGATACAAATAGTATAGCATGAAACACTAACACAACAAAGGTTTATTTACAAGCTTACTAACAAAGGTAAATGCAGAATGGTATCTCCTATTTACATAAAAAGATAGAATCTTACACTGCATGAACTGGGGGAACAGTGAGGCAATTCAAATACTTGCTAGTCAATTTGACTCCGTATTGCAGAATATAGTCTTTTTAAGGCAGGAACTCCCCCCTTTTCTTCTCCGAAGTCTGCTCAACATAGAGACAACTCGGTCGTCCACTCCTGAAGATGATTAGACCAGTATCCAACCAACTCTCGAACAACTATTCTTCTGATTGATCCTTCGTCGGTTCCTTAGTCTCTAGTCTCTCTCTGACGATCACTGCTGCTGATCTCTCACTGATATTCTGACCAGTGGTTCTTACTGAGGATATCTCTCTGTGACTAACAGGTGTCTCTCTTTTACAATCTCTGTTTGCTCCTACTTCCTCCGAGCGTTCATGGTCTCGCAAGGTTTCCGGAAGTTCTTAGAAATTGCAGCATTTCTCCCGCCACTTAGGCGTGTGTTGCACTCCACAACACGCCCGACGATTCCAGAACAGCCGCGAGAATAGGCGCCTCCAACAGTGGCGCGAAAGCCTCCTTGCTGCCGAAACTTCTCGAAAATGCGTTCTCCTTTCCTTTATTTTTCTTTGCTATGAAGCAATTACCATCACACGAAGAAATGGAGACCTGAATGTACCACCATCAATTCTTTCACATTTTTGTGCCACAATTTTTGTTCCTGGGACTGAGTCCTGGATACTTCTTTGCTCCCTAGGAGAACCCCCAAACCTAGATCTGAAGCATCTGAGTAGCAGTGTAGGTTGGGGCTCAAAGGAAGGAATGACTATCCCCGTCAGTCTTCCTTTTGCCTGACAAACTTTGTCTGAAGATTGTCTTCTGCACTTGGCAATAGCTTCTGTAGCTGATTTTGAAAAACCCTTCTTTCAGAGTCATTTCCTAACAGTTTGTAGCCTGTCAGGGTCAGAGTACACAATGTCTGATGGAACTGCCTGATGTGCAGTTGTCTGAGAAGCTGCAGTTTTTGAGGTAGTAACCTTGGGAAATCCACTAGCAACTTGAAGTGGTCTGGAAACTACTCCTTCATTGGCCAAAAGAGGGCTATCAAAATCATTGAAGCATTTCTGCAAGACCGAATCCGGGAGATTTTTTTCTGTCACAACTGGCCTTCAGAAAATCCTAAAAAGGTCTCATTTGTAACCAGCCTAGGATTACAAATTGCTGTGCTGAAAGCTCCTAGAACTCATCCATTTGTTCGCTGAGCAGGATTAAGCGCTAAAAAATTCTCTTACTGTCTTCAAGCACAACCATTCATTTTGGGGATGGAGAAACTCGAAAACTTGAAATAGATGACTCACGTACGTCTCCACGTACGCATCCATGCAAAGCAGACACATGTACGTGGGACAGAGAAGCATCTTGAACTCCTGATGCAGAACAAGAATTCCTTGGAGTCGAACCACGAACAGCATCATCAGGAGAGGAAGGCAAACCACGGCTGAACCACTTCCGCATCCACAACTTTCGATCTTTTCACAAGCGCCTTAAGATCCTTACAACGATGAATAGGCACTGGAGCAGAAGCAGCAGACAAATCACCAACAGAGGACGACGCAGCAACAGCAGATTGCAAAGGGGATGGATCCTTCCCATTAACACCGCCTCCCCTCACCCCACTGATGCCTTTGGCGAAGGAAGCAGAACCACAAGGAACAGCAAATGAAACACTATCACTCTCAGGGACATGCACGTGCCACTCTTCACTCGTTGACAAAGAAATAACAAAGTCCTTAACCCTCCAATGCTTGATATGCTGACACGGTGGAGATGGAGGCAATGGAGGGGAAGAAGACACTACTCCTTCCTTACACACCCTCTTGTCTTAGCAGGAGAGGGGGGAGACGACACAAAACGTTTGCTCACAGCCTTCTCAGCAGAGAGGGTAGCAAAGAATTTTTATGGTAGTATGTAGTATGTAATATGTTTATTGATATTTTCAGTTAATAATAATATTAATAATATAACTAATTATAAAATTGGTATGTGATATTATTTTAAAGAAATAAAAATAATCTTTCCATTTCGCTTAAGTAAGGATGAACCCCTCTCTTTAGGAGATGAGAGAAAATTTATGGTAGATGTATAAGTTTATTAATATTTTCTAATAATAATAATAATAATAATAATAATAATAATAATAATAATATAACTGTAATTTCAAATGAAAATTCTTCCCTTCATCTTTCATTGTATCCATTTCCCTACCTTCTCTCAACTCCAGAGAAGCTGTCAAATATGTCAAGTAATGTGACGGGAAGAAAGCGGTGCCCCATATAATGGTCAATGATTTTGATTGGTACCTCTAGATACAAAATTAATCCGTTCCGAGGCGGCCTTCGTATCATGAGTTTTTCATATCTTGAACCGCATTTTACATGTAAAAAGCCTAATCTGTTCCAAGCCCTACAAAAACACCCCAGTAAATTATATTTCCAGGCTTACAACACGTTCTAGGGTTACGACACCGATCCGACAGAAGAAATATGACTCCAAAAAGGCAAAATACTGTACATACTTGAATAATATTCAACTGCATGTAATGTTCAACCGCATTTTTACTGCATATATTAGGACTTTAGCATATGTCCCTTAGCAATAAGCCTAGCCTATGTTAGCAGTTGCTACTGTAGCCTAGTCTATGATTCTGACATCTAAACCTAAGAAGCTAAAAGCTTAGAGTATGCCAATAAAATGTATAAATAATCAGTATTTACTCATTTCAAATAATTATTAATTAATCATTAACTATAATACACAAACAAAATAGCAAAAAAAACCTTCCAACCGTTTGTTTACATTCAGCTCTTACGAGTACCGAACAATCGCCAAGCAATCATTTTTCCTAGCACACAGTAAGCCATAGATTTTCATTAGTATCTCTCTTCAACTACTGAAACTACCAAACAGTATAATAACCATTCATTTCTATTCTTTATTCTATCTTTACCTAATGTTTTTTTTTTTATTAAGTGTATTGCAAGAATAAGTTTTTCAATTTACAGCATCCTTTTACCAATAGAATACATAGAGCACAAGGGGTAGATGCTTACCAATAGGAGAGCAGGATCTTATGGGGTGACTAGCATCAGGAACCAAGGGAGAGCGGGAGGATGGTGGAGAGTTTACTCAGTTGGCGGCGGGCGAGTTTTAAAATTGTTCTCGGTGGTCCGGGCGAATCTCGGGACTTTACAGCAACAACCTTTCGTAACTTAAACTATTTTCGTATGTAGAGCCAAAAAAATCTTTGTATTTGCTTTCGTATCTCGAGTTTTTCGTAAGTTGAGCCTTTCGTATGTCGAGGTACCACTGTACATAGTATATGTATACACAGGCAGTCCCTGGGTTACAATGGGGGTTCCGTTCTTGAAACGCATTGTAAGACAAAAATCATTGTAAGCCGGAACATAGTAAAAAAAATCCTAGGAAAAGCTTACTTTTAATGCTTTGGGTGTATTAGAAACTATGTAAACTGCATTGTTATTGCATTTTTCATAAAAAAAAATCTTCAAATACTGATTATTTTGCATTTATGGAGTCATATTTCTTCTGCCAGATCAGCATTGTAGGTGTCGTAATCCTGGAATATGCGTCATAAACCTGGAAATAATGTCTGATAAATATACAGTAGAGACCCAGTTCACGACCGTATTAGAACTCGACATAATCGGATTACGCCACTAAATTTCCAATAAACTTATTATCTGTTTTCAACCAAAAAACCAGATTCCGACCCCCGACCATATGATGTTTGTAAACAAAACTGTTTCCGCCAGCCGCCGCTAGTTGGCGTCATCCAGTGCTACCAAATGTAGCATAATTTCATGTTTTTTTTAGCATAATTTGACCCAAGAATTGGAGCTTAGCATAATTTCTTTCACACTTAGGGTTCTAGTACAATTTTAGAATGTATTTTCACTAAAATTTTAAATAGAATGCAGAAAATTCCTGAGTTTCATACACAGCTATAGTGAAAGTATCTTCATAGTGAAATTGCCTCAAAAGCAGCACTAACAAATGAGTTAATTGCTAAGTTTGAACCCAACTAAGGAATGTTAAATTTTGTGAATATAAATAAATACCCACAGTGACATGACAAACGATCAGTAAAGTGTTAGTGTTTTTTCTTCGTGAGTAAAGAATTACTTTTTTTCCTTTTTTAAGTTTTATTTTTTCAGTAGTTATCAAAATTTTAATTATGTCTGAAGTGATTTTCACACAATTTTCAAGTATTTATTCATTGTGTATGTGATTCATTAAAGAAAAATGGTGTTTCAGTGGCATGATAATGATCAAGTAATAAGTACGTATGTTTTTCTTCGAGTAGAGACTGGTTTGTTTGTTTACCTTTTTTTTTTTTAGTTTTAATTTTTCAGTAAATATCAAAATGTTATATTTGAAGTAATTTTCACACATTTTCAAGTATTTATTAATTGTGTATGTGACCTGTTAAAGGAAAATGGTTCTCAGTGGCATGATAATGATGCAGTGATAAGTAAAATTTGTATGTTTTTCTTCACATTTGTATGTGTGATCTTCACACATTTGTCAAATAGTATACTAGTGATTGCATATCAAATAGTATACTAGTGATTGCGCATGTGATCTATTAAAGAAAAATGGTGTTTTATTCGAGTTTGCCAACATGGAAAGATCAACAAATTATTAGTTATAATATTGTCTGTTCGTCACTTTGTATCATTTCACCTAATATATAAATGTTTTAAATTTCCATTACATCGTCGTTTTAGCTCAAATGTATTAGAGAAATGAGAGAATGATAGATTAATAGCATAATTCTGGCACAAAATTGCACCATATTTGGCATAAATTCTTGCTTGGACCAACTAGCATAATTTAGCAAAACGGTTGGTAACACTGGCGACGCCACTCTGCATTGTTTAAAGTCCGCAGCTATTGTTTACAAACATTCAAACATGTATCGTGTCTTGTACACCTTGCGCGCATTTCGTTTGCTTTTTCGGTGGTATCAACTCTATACGCAGTTACCTTTTGATTCATCATGGGTCCCAACATTACTACTGGCTATCTATGTTCAAACCTTTTGCTATTGTTAATCTCTGAAATAATGGAAAAGTCTTTACAAGGCATCTCGCGTTTTCCTTCTTCAAAATGTTTCCATCATTTCCAACTCCAAAATAAACCTTAAGTTTCGTCTATCCTCTCCTCTGCATGAAAGTGATGAGCGAAAAAAAGATTTAATCAAGCACCCTTGCTTGATTTTTTTTTCAAGCATAGACCTATTCTAAAACCATGCTCACACTTGAGGAGCGCGTTTCAGTACCAAATGCAATACGTATTTAAGTGTTAGGTTTGGAGTGAAGGCAATGTTTCGTACGTAGGTTACATGTGTGGTTCGGTAGCGAATGCAATCTTTAAGCTTTGTTAAGCTTGCCGGTAAAGAAGAGGTTAGCCATTGCTTAAATCAGAGAAGCCACTATGCCATATTAAGTGCGTAGTAATTAAGACGAATCTTTTATGTCGTACTGTAATACGTCAGTTTACGTGTAAGATTTGGTAGTGAAACCAGTTACATACGTAACATGTTTGGTTCGGTAGCAACGTAATCTAAGCTTTTTAAGCTTGCCGGTAAAGAGGAGGTTAGCCTTAGCTTAAATCAGAAGCCGCTATGGTATACATTAATTATAGAAATTACGTAGATTCTTTTATGTCTACTGTAAAAATACGTCATTGTTTACGTGTGAGATTTGGTAGTGAAACCACTGTTACATACGCAACGTGTGCCGTTCGGTAGCGAACACAATCTTAAGCTTTGATAACACTCTCTCTCTCTCTCTCTCTCTCTCTCTCTCTCTCTCTCTCTCTCTATTTATTTATTTATTTTTATTTATTCATTTATTTTTCATTTATTGTTCTCTCTCTCTCTCTCTCTCTCTCTCTCTCTCTCTCTCTCTCTCTCTCTCTCTCTCAAGCTTGCTGGTAAAGAGGAGGTTAGCCTTAGCTTAAATCAGAGAAGCCGCTATGGTATGGAATAATTATAGAAATTAAGACGATTCTTTTATGTCTACTGTAAAAAGACGTCAATGTTTACGCGAGATCTGGTAGTGACAGTTTACATATGTAACGCGTGCGCGGTAACGAATGCAATCTGTATGCTTGGTTTATAAGCGTCCTCGTAAAAAGAGGTTAGCTTGATATTAAACTCAAGAGATGCTGGTACGTAATGGTATAGTAATTGTAGAAATTAAGAAGATTCTTTTACTTATATGTACGTATATACGTATGTACCATGCAGTACCATAATAATTGTCAAAGTCCAATAAGCTTGAAACCAGCCCTGATATTGGACAATTTGCCGTAGACGCACCTTTTTTACAAGGACATTTATGAAACAAAATCGTTAGTATCATAACATTTACTGAAAGATAATTTTCAAGCGATTTTGTATACAGTATTGCAGTTGACTTCGTATAAGATTTACCATAAATTAATATCGAATGTAAACGTTTCTAGGCTTATAGCGACGATATGGTTTGTTTACTACCATAGTCCCGCTATAAACCACCAGGGCTGCGCTATGGTTTGATTACATCCTTAAATGCCGACTTACTGAAGGCAAATTTTCATAAGTTTTTGATTAATATAAATTGGGTTTAATTTTAATAGTTTATTAATTTACTGTAATAATTAGACTTGCTTTTCAATGTTTTTATTATGTTAGCAACACGTTTTATGCCTACCCACTACACTATGTTCCACTTACTATTTACCTAGGTAGCCTATGGCGCTTGGTCAACAATCGGTTGGATGCAGGCCAGTTTTCTTTTATACTGTATACTATTATACATTTAAAATTATAAATATACATTTAACATGATATTTATTTAACTTTTAACTTATTTAGTTGTAATTTACATGTAATGTGTTGTATAAAAAGGCAAGGTTAGGGTAATAACTGATGGTCAAGAACGGATTAATCCATTTTCAGTTACTTCTTATGGGAAAACTTGATTCAGTTCTCGAAATAATCGAATTTCGACGCTCCTTCTGGAACGAATTAGCGTCGAGAACCGAGGCTCTACTGTAATTGAAAAGCGTTGTAACCTCGGAATGTCGTAAGCCGAACCCGTCGCAAGCCAGGGACTGCCTGTAATAAGCTTATTATAAATATTTTCAAATAATAATAATATATAATAATAATAATACTATAACTATAATTACAAAATTCATCTGAGTAATTTAAAGATTCTCTCTCTCTCTCTCTCTCCACAAGATACATGTCGTAGTGGTAATGGTAACTCTTTCTATCTCTATTGGCTGCAAGTGTTAGAAGTATATATGTACATATATATCTTTAAGGGTACCTACTAGTGTTTAAGATGACTTTGAAATTATATTAATATAGTAATCTCAAAGATTAATACAGTAATATGATAATAATTTAAGGTAAATAAATTTGATGAAGGATGTTACATAAGGTACAGACTTGGTGTTTCTACTTTGTCCTTCTTTTATCTCTCTATCTCTCTCTGTGCAAAAGAATTGATAAATAGACAAATAGATACTTGTTCAGCCCCCTCTTTCTCTCTGCTCTGGAAAAGATATATGTATATATGGGAGGGGAAGAAGTGTTGCCTAGAAGTTCAACCTTTTGATATCATAAGGAGTTATTCTCTCTCTCTCTCTCTCTCTCTCTCTCTCTCTCTCTCTCTCTCTCTCTCTCTCTCTCTCTCTCTCTCTCTCTCTTATTGACTGTGTATATATTTCTAATGGTAAAATGTTTCAGATGACCTTGAATTGATATTAATAATACCAATTCAATGGAATATTTGGTGTAAGATGATACTTTAAGTATACATTTGGTATTTGAACTTTCAAGATAGGCAGACATAAGCATTCTTAGAGGGAAGTTCTAACTATTCGTGGATTCGAGCTACTAGCGGGGGTGTCTGGTACCCATACCCTGTGAATACGGGGGGAACACAGTAACCCCCGAAGGAGATGGGGCGACATTACACAATAAATCAGCCTGAGGACCTCCCGATACTTCCAATGACAAATCGATGGAAGAAAAGGAAAGGGAGACAGGCTCACAAACTCAAGCATCATGTGGTGTGACTGAGGAAGAAAACGAAGCATCTGGGCGAGGAGATGAAAACCCTTCCCACGAAGGGAGTCGAAACTCTACGATGCTCCCTCTTACTTTAAAATGACTGCCACTGTGATTTAGACCACACATGACATTCCAGGCAGGGATTCATTATAGTACAAAAATCACAACGACACCTACTGGATGTGGAATGGGGGTCCATAGCTGAAGAAGCCAAGAAACAAGAACACGGGAAACCTTGAATCCCTGGGCACATACGTTGGCAAGACCGAGAAGATGCAGAGGAAGCCATAATAACACATACACAGACAAGCAAAAGAGCGAATATGAGCAAAACAACCAGGTTGGACGGAGAGTGAGCAGCCACATCACTCACCCAGGCGATTAAGAACAAGACTAAACATGGTAGCATGGGGTGCGCAGTCTTTGACCAGCTTTCACCCAACATATGAATGCATTGCCAGATCTCACAGATTCCTTGCATTACAATCTCTGATTGTTTAACCCTTAAACGCCGGAGCGGTAAATAAAAAAATGACTCCCGTATGCCGGAGGGGTTTGAGAGTGAGCGCGTAAGCGGAAAAAATATTTTTTTCAAAAAATCACAGCGCGCTTAGTTTTCAAGATTAAGAGTTCATTTTTGGCTCCTTTTTTTGTCATTGCTTGAAGTTTAGTATGCAACCATTAGAAAAGAAAAAAATTATCATTATCATATATAAATAATGCGATATATGATAGCGCAAAAACGAAATTTCATATATAATTGTATTCAAATCGCGCTGTGCGCAAAACGGTTGAAGGTAACAAGTTACTTTTTTTTTCGTTGTAATGTGCACTAAATTGCGATCATTTTGATATATAACACATTGTAAAACGATAAAAGCAACACAGAGAAAATATTATCACAAAATAATGCATGAATTCGTAACGCGCTTACGTAAACACATATTTTTTTCAAAAATTCACCATAAATCTAAATATTGTCCTAGAGACTTCCAATATGTTTCAGAATGAAGACAAATGATTGAATATTACTATACTGTAAGAATATTAGCTTACAAATGCAGTTTTCGACCATATCTGACGAGCTAAAGTTGACCGAATGTCGAATTTTTTATATATATATTTTTTTATATGCAATTATTTCGGAAATAAGAAAAGCTAAAACTTTCAAATATTTTTCGTTTTATTCTACATGAAATTGCGCACATTTTCATATATAAAACTCTATGAAATGCCTAATATGAAACGGAGCAAATATTCCGAGAATGGGACTTACGCATTTCGGAGATTTGTGGCGGAGAATCCGCGCGCGGAGGGATGGAAAGTTTTTTTTAAAAATTCACCATAAATTTAAATATTGTGCTAGAGACTTCGAATTTGTTTCACGATGAAGATAAATGACTGAATATTACTAGACTGTAAGAGTTTTATCTTACAATTGCGTTTTTCGACCATTTCGGTAGAGTCAAATTTGACCGAACGTGGTTTTTTTTCTATTTATCGTGATTTATATGCAAATATTTCGAAAATGAGAATAGCTACAACCTTCAACTATTTATTGTTGTATTATACATGAAATTGCGCACATTTTCATATATAAAACGTTATGTAACGGCTAATTTAAAATGGTGCAAACATTACCACAATCGCACGTATGATTTTTTCGGAAGAGTTACCGCGCGGACGTAAAGAAAATGTTATTTTTTTCATAAATTCACCATAAATCGAAATATTGTGCTAGAGACTTCCAATTTGTTGCAAAATGAAGGTAAATGCTTGAATATTACTAGAATATAGGCGTTTTAGCTTACAATGCGTTTTTTCGACCATTTCGGTAGAGTCAAAATTGACCGAAGGTTGTTGAAAATTTGTCACATCATTTTTTATATGAAAATATTTCGAAATTGATAAAAGCTACAACCATGGGTTGTTTTTAGTTGTATTGTGCATGAAATTGCACACATTTTCATATATAAAACTTTATGTAACGGATAATTTAAAATGGTGCAAACATTACCACAATCGCATGTATGATTATTTTCGGAAGAGTTACCGCGCGGACGTAAGGAAAAAGTTTTTTCATAAATTCACCATAAATCGAAATATTGTGTTAGAGACTTCCAATTAGTTGCAAAATTAAGTTAAATGATTGAATATTACTAAATATAAGAGTTTTAGCTTACAATTGTCGTTTTTTTCGAGACCATTTCGGTAGTCAAAGTTGACCGAAGGTTGAAATTTTGGCACTTATCGTTATTTATATGAAAATATCTTAAAACTGATAAAAGCTAAAATCATGAGTATTTTTTTGTTGTATTCTACATAAAAATGCGCACATTTTCATATATAATACTCTATGTAACGGCTAATTTAAAATGGTACAAAAATTATGTCAAAGTGACGAAATAATTTCAGAGATGTGTCACAGATACTTTTTAGTGCGGCAAGAAAGAAATTCGCGCTTGCGCGCCTGCGTAACGATTGTAAACAAAACAACACCTTGATCCGTGAACTCCCAGCATCCCCCAAGGCGCGTGATTCAAGAGTTTTCGGCTGGTAGGCCTAAAAGTATTTTTCCGCGAATTTTTAAAAAAACTTTTGTATGTCGACGTAAAATACGTCCAGTCGGCACCCGAGAGACAAAAAATGTCGACGTAAAATACGTCCAGTCTGCGTTTAAGGGTTAACTAGATCCAGCTGGGCACTAAAAAATTATGCTATTTTTAAGACCAAAGGTTTGTTCGCGTATGACAAATAGCAAATTGAAGGAGGGCCAGCATTCAGTCAATTTAAAAAAAAAAAAAAAAAAAAAAAAAAAAAAGTTAAATAAACAGCAATAAATAAACGACAATAAATATACACCCAACCTATACACTATGTGCAATAAAAATACAAATTATACACCACTGAAGAATGCAAATGAGTTAACGGCAGTGTAACTGAAGACCAGAGAAGCAATGCTAAATGCTTACTCTTATAAAAGACATAGGCTTTTATTCTCGTGGAAAGAAATTTGCTGTAATGACATTAAAAATTAAGAAAAGTGTACAATATCATCAATTACTGAGTAGAGGATTTTATTTCTGCTCACCTTCGCATCAGATTTAGGTTGTCAAATGCCTTAGGAAAGTGCTGTGGATTTCTGTAAGGAAGCTTGTGCTTTGTCTCAGATCGCGGAATGTGTTTCTGAGAACTTTCATCCAATGAATTTTGACTAGCATGACGAAGTAACAATCTACTGCTGCAATGAAAAGGATTGATTAAATAAGTATATTTTGTGAAAGTTACAACAATTGTCATTTTTTTAATAAAACACAATTTGCACTGAAATAAGTAAAAATTCACTTCCTCTGATGTTTAACTTATTAAATTTCAGTTATTTACGTAAATTACAATGGATGATGTGGATCAATTTAAATATGAAGTTTTTATGATAAAACAAAGTTTAATGTATACTTACCTGGCAGGTATATATATAGCTATATTCTCTGTTCCACCTGGCAGAAATTTTCAAAACTCGCGGCAAACGCTAGTAACCTATTAGTAGTTCAGGCAACCACCACCCCGTTACCGTGGCGCTAGCGCTAGGAACCGTTCCCAATTGGGCCAGATTTTCTCTGAACCCTGTCCCCTGAGGGGAGGCGGGTGGGAATTAAATTATATATACCTGCCAGGTAAGTATACATTAAACTTTGTTTTATCATAAAAACTTCATTTTAATGTATGACACTTACCTGGCAGGTATATATATAGCTGATTGACACATTTGGAGGTGGGTCAAGGACAGCAACATTCTTAGAGTATAAAATATTATTAAAATATTATTAAAACTCCAGGTTCCTTACCTGCTAAGGTAGCTGACTTCATAGGTCCTGCCTCTAAGCCTGCTTAACCCTTAGTAGCTCTCAACAAGGAAGTGTCCTGTATGTTGAAGAAGCTAAGACTGGAACTGACAACTGGACGTGACCAATGTGTTGACAGAACCTTACAGCCCTCTTATGCCACGGCATTCAAGCTAGTAACAGATCATTTACCTGAACTACACACACACCATCACCGGATCATACTAACAAGACTGAGAAAAGTACCGCACACTTTTCTCAGACGACCAATAAACACAAACACCATCACCTAATAAAATCAACTAGCTTAAAAGAAGGTTATGGGGTAGTAACTCCTTTGCCCAATACTGTACCTGAGGACACGTATGGACCTAGCGTCTGACAATTATCAAAGGTTGTCTGAACGTCCCTAAGATAATGAGACGCGAATATTGAATTAGTTCTCCAATATGTAGATTCAATAATTTCCTTGAGGGCTAAATTCTTTTTAGCTAATGAAGTCGCCACTGCCCTGACTTCATGAGCCTTCACTTTCAAAATACCAAAGCTCTGCTCTTCACACAACATATGAGCCTCTTTAATTAACTCTCTCATGAAGAAGGCTAGAGCGTTCTTCGTCATGGGTCTAGTGGGATCTTTAACTGAACACCACAGAGCATCAGACTTCCCTCTGATAACTCTTGTTCTTTCTATATAACATCGCAACGCTCTTACTGGGCAGAGAACTCTTTCTTGCTCTTGACCCACCAATTCAGCTAGACCCAAAACTTCAAAGGATCTTGGCCAAGGAGTAGCTGGATTCTCATTCTTGGCCAAGAAACCTTCTTGGAATGAACACACTGCATTGCCATGTCTCCATCCCACCTTCTTCGATATGGCCTGAAGTTCACTAACTCTTTTAGCAGTTGCTAATGCTACTAAAAAGATAGTCTTCTTAGCAAGATCTCTCAGAGAGGATTCCTCTAACGGCTCGAATTTGCTAGAAGTTAAATACTTCAAGACCACATCAAGGTTCCAAGCAGGTGGCCTGCATTCTGATTGTTTCTTCGTACCAAACGACCTAATCAGATCTCTAAGGTCTAAGTTATTCGAGATGTCTAGATCCCTGTGTCTAAACACTGAGGTTAGCATACTCTTATAACCTTTGATTGTCGAAACTGACAGGCGTAAATCCTTCCTCAAGTATAGAAGGAAATCTGCGATTTGGGTCACAGAGGTATCTGGATGAAGACACTTTCCTGTTCTTACACCACTTCCGGAAATTGTCCCACTTCGACTGATACACTGTGATTGTGGAGGTTCTTCTGGCTCTAGCCACTGCACTGGCCACCTCTCTCGAATATCCCCTCGCTCTGACCAGACGTTCGATAGTCTGAACGCAGTCAGACCCAGAGCGAGGGTATTCTTGTGAAACCTGTCGAAGTGGGGTTGTCTGAGTAAATCTACTCTTAGAGGAAGAGTCCTTGGCGTATCTACTGTCCATTCCAGTACCTCTGTGAACCAACTTTGGGCCGGCCAAAACGGGGCTATTAAGGTCATCCTCGTACCTTTGCTCTCCCTGAACTTCTTCATCACTTTCCCCAGCACCTTGAACGGAGGAAAAGCGTACAGATCTAAGTTTGACCAATCCATCAGGAATGCATCGACCGCCACTGCTTCCTGGTCTGGAACCGGAGAGCAATATGTTGGTAACCTTTTTGTTCTGGCTGTCGCAAACAGATCCACTACCGGACGGCCCCACAACCTCCACAGGCTCTGGCAAACCTCCATGTGCAACGTCCACTCCGTCGAGAGAAGTTGCTCTCTTCTGCTCAACAGGTCCGCACCACGTTCTTCTCTCCTTGTATAAACCTGGTGAGTATCACGACCTTTTCCTCTTCCGCCCAAAGCAGAATTTTCTTTTGCCAGATCGTAAAGGGGAAAAGAATGAGTTCCCCCTTGTTTCCGGATGTATGCCAGAGCCGTGGTGTTGTCCGAGTTTGACCTGCACTGTCTTGTTTCGAATCAACTCTCTGAAGTGCTTCAAAGCCAAGAAAATTGCCATCAGTTCCTTCCTGTTTATGTGCCACTTCGTTTCGACCTTGCTCCAAAGTCCCGACACCTCTTGAGGGCCTAATGTCGCTCCCCAACCCGCGTCCGACGCGTCGGAAAACAAGACGAGGTCTGGGTTCTTCTGCTGAAGCGACATCCCTCTTGCTAACCTGCCTGGAGTTAAGCCACCACTTTAATTCCTCCTTTACTTCGGACGGAATTAGAAACTGGAAGGAATCCGGTTGCAATTTTCTTGGCCATGAATCCTTCAGGAAAAACTGAAGAGGTCCTCATGTGCAGTCTTCCTAAAGAAATGAACCTCTCTAGCGAAGAGAGTGTGCCCAGTAGACTCATCCACTCTCTTGCAGAGCATCGGTCTTTCTTTAGAAAGTCCTGCACCTTCCGAATGCATTGGGCTTGCCTCTCGGGGGACGGAAAAGCCCGAAAAGTCACTGCCGATATCTGAATCCCCAAATAAACTATCTGTTGTTGGGGCTCCAATTGAGACTTTCCCATATTCACTACCAGACCTAGGTCTTTTGCCAAGTCCAATGTTTGACTCAAGTCCTCCAGACATTGACTTCTTGATTGGGATCTTATCAACCAGTCGTCCAGATAAAAAGACACTCTGATCCCTCTTAAATGTAACCATCTCGCCACATTGGACATCATCCTCGTGAACACTTGAGGGGCTGTGCAAAGGCCGAAGCATAGGGCCTTGAACTGAAAGACCCTGTCCTGAATCACAAACCTTAGATACTTCCTGCTTCCTGGATGAATCGGAATATGAAAGTATGCGTCTTGTAAGTCCCAGAGTCGCCATCCAGTCCCCTGGACGTACCGCTGCCAAGTACTGAAATCGTTCGTCTCCATAGTGAACTTGGTCTTTTCTACGAAAAGATTCAGTTGACTTATGTCCAGCACTGGCCTCCAACCTCCCGAGGTACTTTGCAACCAGGAACAGACGGTTGTAAAATCCCGGAGATTCGTGATCCAGAACAGGTTCTATGGCTCCTTTCTCTAGCATGGAAGCTACTTGCTCCCACAGAGCCGCTTTCTTCTCTAAATCGTTGTAATTTGCCCCGAGGGCTCTCGGAGATGTTGCGAGAGGAGGTCTTTTCAAGAAAGGAATCTTGTACCCTTCTCGAGCTACGTTGACAGCCCAGGGATCTGCCTTCATATTTCCAGTATCAGACATCTTTAAAGAACAATCCAAAGCGAATGCCAAGCTAACGTTTCCGAGTACAATACCAAAATCCAAGATCAGTCAGCAACGAGAATGAAAATTCTAGCAGGGAACCACCAACAATGTTGCCGGTTCGGCTGGCAGAGAAAATCTGGCCCAATTGGGAACGGTTCCTAGCGCTAGCGCCACGGTAACGGGGTGGTGGTTGCCTGAACTACTAATAGGTTACTAGCGTTTGCCGCGAGTTTTGAAAATTTCTGCCAGGTGGAACAGAGAATATAGCTATATATATACCTGCCAGGTAAGTGTCATACATTAAACATTCTAATGAGATACAATTTACAGGATCCTTGGAACAACTAACTCCACCTTTAAATATCAAATTTTAAAAGTAATTTGTATTTTCCCTAAAATCCAAACCCAAAGTTCTTTAAAAAAGGCAATTAGCTCCAAGCATGAACTGGAGACGGCTGTTTAAGATTATTTACAAGGTAGCTAACGATACATAGACAGGTAGAGGGAAGCCCCACCCACTTGCCAGTCTGCACTCCACTTGGATTTCTAGCCCAAGTAACAGTTGAGAGGGGTAGCTGAGGTGGGCAAATAAGGCAAAGAACTTCAGGCTTAAATGTTAGCAAAAATAAAAATGACTTTAAAATTTTTATATTCTTTCTACACAAATCTGATCCTTCATTCTTTATACGGCACAGTTGCCCTTTACTGGGAGGTAATCTCTCAGAAGCTACTGGTAGATTTGCCCTTCCAGGGAATGTTAACTCCCCATTCTGCCAGAAGCAAAGAAAGTAGGTTTTTTATTTCCTAGAAACATAGTACTAAGTTAATTGAGTAGTGTTGAGCAAAAGTAGTGGTCCAGTTTAACAAACTTGGGGGATAAATTAAACAATCACTAAATAAAAAGCAAATTTTTCAACATACAAACCTGAAGTTCTTTATATAGGCCATTCAAACTTATTCACAAGGTAGAAAACTAACAACAGGCCACTTGTTGCTATACAAACCACTTTACCTTCTGGCCTAGGTGCCACAGCAAGGTGTGGCTGAGGAGGGCCTTTAATGCAAAGAACTTCAGCTTTGTATGTTAGGAAAATTACCAAGTTGTACTTAAGACTTAATCATTGATGGGAGGACTCAGGGTACTCCCTGAAGCAACTGGTACGTTTATGTTACCTTCCTGGTCCATTAGAGAGCAGAAGATAGTAACCTTCACCTCTGCCATACTGCACATTTGGGATGTAGCAGTTAATAAGACTTCCATACCATAATTAAAGGATTTGTATGCCATTACTCAATAATGCTGTAAGAACTTATAATGAAACTCGAACGGTAGTAAATATCCTTCCTGAAGGCCATCCACTAGCCAGGTCTCTGCTCCATGTTGCTGCCAAGTTGCCCAGTGGCTTGACAGACAGCCCCCACCATCGGCAACAAGCAGGGAGGAACACTGCCCCTAGCATCCTCCTCCCTTTTTCTTTCCCTTTACTCCCTTCCTAGAACAGGAGGGGTGTTGAAAGGTGGTGCGATCGTGCACCTTTTGCTACTGGGCAGAAGAGGACTGGGTTCCCCTACGAGGGGACCAGCAGGTCTGGGACTTTCTCTGGCCCAAAGAGGAAGGGCCAGCCTGACCAGAGGGTTAGGCTGCAGTGCCATGTGAAGACCAAGAGGTTTTTGATACTGCCTAGTGAACATGCTTGTCATTGTTATCGACACATAACATGTCCATCGAGGCTTCCCCCAACATCCAGCAGAGAGAGAAAAAGGATCCCCGTAGTAATGGTCCATTAACAAGTGCCAAACCCAAACCTGGGACAACAAACCTTGAGAGTGAAGACAGTACAGCTCCTCACCTCTTCAACACCAGATTTGCTGTCTGATGGCCAAGATAGGTAACAGCCCTACCTCCAGACGGCATCAGTCCCTTGAACAGTAACTCCTCCTCGGTTGTACGAACAGCCAAAGAGGAAGAGATCTTAGTCACTGTAAAGGGTAGATCAATCCAAGAGACTGTCTGGAATGCTGCCATGGCAGTTGATTCCAGTGCCACTGCCTCCGACTGTGGGAGGGAGACCCAATTGACATGGAGGCGTTCCAGTGACAGACTGGGATACAAAAAAAGTCAGCCCCGGGTCAACCTGTTTGAACAGCAATGGGTTCACCGAGAGCACATAACATTTCCTCTCGGAAGCTAGAGGTGGACAGTCTCTTGCTGGACCAGCTGGACTGAAGAAACAAGAAAATTCACTTAAGTCTAAAATTCCACCAGCAAGCCTACATCATGTCAGGACAATCAGAGCCCTGGGTTGCTTCTGGGGTCCCCAAAGTGACTCGATGGCTGAAGAGCATTCTGCAGGACAAGGCACAGTCTCTTCCTTGAGATAATTTAAATGAGATCATTTTAAGGATCTCCACAAAGTGCCTATGACTGAGTCCATGGGCAAGGGACCTGTGGGTCCCTCAAGTTTCCAGTCCTCAAGAGTTGCTCCCTTCACAAGATAGGGACTCTCAACAGAGCCCCCTGGTGATCTCTCAACCACTCAAGGCATACGACCTGTCTGGTTTGAGGTCTGGCACAAGAACATTAACCTCTGTGAATGGGATGTGATGGGAACAAGAGTGGTTCTGGCCCTGGACCCCAGAATTGTCTGGCTCCTGGTAAACCCAAAGGAGGGGGAGAGGACAGGCAAGATATCCCTAGCGCCCTTGACCAGCCTGTCAAAAACCAAAGCCTTGACAGGTGAGTCCATGGGTGGTCGTCAACCCACATAATAATGTTTACAAGTCGGAGAGAGTAGTTCCGCTCACTGAACGTGGGCAGGGGTTGTCCCTTGAGTGAACTCCAGTCTTCTTCGAAGCCAGAGCTTCTACAGGTGAAAAAGACTTAACAAGGGATCTTATCTTACCTAACCTGGGTGACCACCTGGTCATCCAGGGCACTGAGACTTCTGAGCCACTCTTTTTGAAGAGTTGGAGGGGGGGTGAGGGGACCACCTGCTTACTCTCTTCTCACCTTCTCTCACTGGGCTGTACTGGCAGCAGGGCCTGGGTCTGTAGACCAGGAACCCTTGTCAGCCTGAGTAGGGGTGTAACAGGGCCAATAGTGGTACACTGTGGGTACAGAGAACCATGGGCAATGACTGCACTCGTGCACTCAGCTACAGGTGTAGCTAGTAGGAGACCTGTCAGTTCTCTCTGCAGTAGAGGACTGCCTGCTGGAATCTCAACAAGATTTCCCTCTGGGATTCAAGTCAACCTTCTTCCTCCTCCAATCAGTTCCTCATTGGATGAGTGGGTTGCCATCTTGCCTATCAATCTGGTTGCTTGAGTTCGCTCCCTGATGCTGCCAATACGGAACCAGAGGAATTTATTTCTGGTGATTAGAAATACATTTCTTGATATGTGGTTCGAAGCCCACAACAAGCTGTAGGTCCCATTGCTAAGCAATCAATTGGTTACTAGCTACCTACATAAAAATCTAATCCTTCAGGCCAGCCCTAGGAGAACTGTTAAATCAGCTCAGTGGTTTGGTTAAACTAAGATATACTTAACCTCTTCCTCCACCACTTTCTACTAGACTTGGAAGAAGTTGGGAAGATGCCACAGCACTAAATGATGAAGATAAAGATGATGACTTCCTTTTCTTCTTGAACTTCCTCTTCTTGCCAAGTGCAGCTGAGGTCAAAAGCATCATCCTAGGATGCTGATGAAGGCAGCACCTGGGGGCTCATCATAGATGCCACATGCAGGGTCATCACATATGTAGGAGCAGTTCTGGAGCTGGTGGAAACCGTGAGTGTCAAAGTCAACACAGTCATTACTGAAGCAGTCACTGGAAGACTATTCATAATCTTCAAATGCTTAGTGAGAGATGAGACTTTGGATTCCACAAGATGCCCATGGCCAAGCTCTGTAAGCCCCTTGGCCTCCACACCACCTAGACTCAAAGTCAGGTTAGGGGAGAGCTCTTCCATAAGCCCTGAGAATGACCCCAAGCGGAAAACTCCTTCTTCGAGCGAAGAGGAGCTTCTGAAGATGAACCAGACTGGTCCCAGATGCTCTTTACCAAAGCAACAGTCAAAGTCAGCAAAGTTGAAACAGCTCCCTTGGGAGTAGCAACAGCAAAAGGAAGTTTGGCAGGTGGGAGAAAAGTACCAAAGATGATCTCTGGTGTCACTGGCAGAGTATTGTACTCTTCTTCTTCCTAGAAAACTTCACACACCATTCAGACAGCCAAGCACGGCACTCTGAACATGTTCTCTCTTGATTGCACTCATGCTTTCTGCATGAGGTACATAAAAGTGGATAATTTACTTCTGCAGAGGAGAGGAACCTATGTATGTACACTGCCTAAACACCTGAGTCTTCATCTCAAGAAGTAGTGGGCTTAGTGACTGAGGGGTTTGCATTTTATCGAAATACTCAAAAAGCAAATGAACAACATATTTCAAGCAATGAAAAATGCACAAAAAGCATAAAGATAAAGCATAAAGCAAGTCAAGCACAGAGCGAAGAGATATCTTCAAACAACAGCAGACGGAAGCAAAGAAGAATGCACACAGACAGGTGGGCAGAGCTATTCCAGCTTGCAATAACAAGCTAAATCCTATGTAAAGAACACTGCTTTGTATTTGTGAAGGAACAAAAGAGAATTCACCAGGTCTAAAACCTTGCTAGCAAGTCTTGAACATGGCAGGCTGATTTGTGCCTTGCATTCCTTCTGCGGCCCTCATAAGGACTTGATTGGTCTGCTGAACAGGCCAGTCTCTGCCTCGAGATCACTGATATAACAAACCATTTTAATGATTTGGGTCTGTCTGAGTCATGGGGCATATGACCCTCAGGTCACATCCAGTTCCCAGTCCCGCAAAGTTGCTTCCTCTGCAGGAGAGGGACAATCAAGAACAATTCCAATCCCAAAACCACAAGCCTGTCCAGCTCCTGGAAAACCCCAAGGAGGTGGAGGGGATAGGTGAAGATTGTGAGCATCCATGCCCAGACTGGCAATGACTGAAGTCTTGCCAGAAGAGCAAGACTGTGGGTAGTCGAAAATCAAAGGTGGCGACATCTACATGGGTAAGGGAGAGTAGTGTGGAGGCTGTCCCTCAAGTGTGCCTAAGTCTTCTGAGAAGCTGGCATGTTTACAGAAAGAGAAGACTGAACAGGGAACTCCTATGCTGGGTCTGGGTGATCGGCCGGGAGGGACAAGTCACTTTCCCAGGACCCCTCAGCCACTCTCTTAGAAGAGTGGGAGGTGGTGAAAGAGAACCAGCATGCCCCTGTTTCACCTTCTCTTACTGAGCTGTGCTGTCAGGTGGGGCCAGGTCTGTAAACTGGTTACCATTGGCAATACAGTGGTACCTCAAGATACGAAATTAATCCGTTCCGAGGAGGCCTTCGTATCATGAGCTTTTTGTATCTTGGACCGCATTTTACATGTAAAATGGCTAATCTGTTCCAAGCCCTCCAAAAACACCCCAGTAAATTTCATAATAAAGCTAAATTGACCTATAAAATGATATTGTTATGATACAATAAAGTTTTGTACATACTCACCCGGCAGATGTATACTTAGCTCTAGTCTCTGACGTCCCCAACAGAATTTCAATTTTCGCGGCACACGCTACAGGTAGGTCAGGTGATCTGCCCTGCCGCCGCTGGGTGGCGGAACTAGGAACCATTCCCGTTTTCTAATCAGATTTTCTCTTCCACCTGTCTCCTGAGGGGAGGCTGGGCGGGCCATTAACCGTATATATCTGCCGGGTAAGTATGTACAAAACTTTATTGTATCATAACAATATCATTTTTGAACATGCAACTTCCCCGGCAGATATATACTTAGCTGATTGGCACCCTTGGTGGAGGGTAAGAGACAGCTAAAAAAAACCTTGGTTCTTACCTGATTGGGCAGAAGACTTCATGGATACTGTCTATGAGTCTGCTTTGCCTCGAGCTTCAGCGAGGTAGTGACCTATGACTGAGAGCTCTTATGGATCTTGTCAATGGGGGCTTACCCACTTACATGACAGAACCTTTTTGGATCTTGTCAATGGGGGCTTACCCACTTACATGACAGAACCTTTTTGGATCTTGTCAATGGAGGCTTACCCACTTACATGACAGAACCTTTTTGGATCTTGTCAATGGGGGCTTACCCACTTACATGACAGAACCTATACCTCTGGCAATTTCAAGGAGCACAAAACCAATCCCGACCACCTGACCAATTCTAATCCGTGTTAGAACTAACAATTGAAAAAGGATTAGTTTCAGCTCCCTGTCCCAGCACTGAATCCGCAGATACGTAAGGCCCCAAAGAGAAGCACTTATCATACGTCACTTTAACGTCTCTCAAACAGTGGGAAGCAAACACTGAATTGCATCTCCAGAATGTGGACGCAACTAGATCATGCAGCGACATATTCTTATGAAAGGCCAGAGATGTAGCAATGGCCCTCACTTCATGAGCTTTTACTCTAAGGAGCCTAAATTGCTCTTCTCCACACGCCAGATGTGCTTCTTTTATGATACTTCTCATAAAGAACGCCAGTGCGTTCTTTGAAATAGGCCTTCTGGGATCTCTGACTGAGCACCAGAGACTCTCTAGGTTGCCCTTCAGCTTCTTCTTCCTCTCTAACTCCTTTCCCGCTAAAGACGAGAGCCCCTTTACTTCAAAACTTTTGGGCCAGGGTTTAGAGGGATTCTCATTCTTGGCTAAGAATAAGGATTTAAAGGAGCAGATCGCTGACTGCCCTTTGAACCCTATTCTGCCGTCCAAACCCTGCAACTCACTAATTTTTTTAGCAGTAGCAAGAGCCATAAGGAACAGAGACTTCCTAATAAGATCTCTGAAAGAAGCCGCTTGAGGAGGTTCCAATTTATTGCACATCAGATACTTCCGGACAACGTCCAAGTTCCAACTGGGGGCCTAGAAGTCTTCTTTTTCGCGGTTCGAAAAGATCTGATGAGATCATGAAGGTCTTTATTCTCAGAGATATTCAGGTCCCTGTTCCTGAAAAGCGCGGCCAGCATGCTCCTATGTCCCTTGCTTGTCGGCACAGCTAGATTACAATCTTCCCTTAAAAAGAGAAGGAAGTCAGCAATATCGGTCACAGAGGTATTGGATGAGGATACCTTCTGCGTCTTGCACCATCTTCTAAACACCTCCCACTTCGACTGGTAGACTCTCAAGGTAGAAGTCCTACGGGCTCTGGCGATAGCCCTAGAAGCCTTGAGCAAAAAGCCCCTCGCTCTGACAAGTCTTTCGATAGTCTGAAGGCAGTCAGGTTGAGAGCGGGGAGGTTTTTGTGAAACCTGTCGAAGTGGGGTTGTTTGAGCAGATCTCTCCTGAGTGGAAGGGATCTGGGAAAATCTATCATCCATTCCAGTACCTCTGTGAACCATTCTTGAGCAGGCCAAAAGGGGGCAATCAGAGTCAGTTTCGTCCCTTCTGAGGCAGCGAACTTCCTTAGTACTTCCCCCAAAATCTTGAATGGGAGAAACGCGTACCCATCTAGTCTTGCCCAGTCCAGGAGGAGGGCGTCTACAGCTATTGCCCTCGGATCCCTGATGGGGGAGCAATAGTTATCCAGCCTCCTGTTCCAGTGTGTGGCAAACAGGTCTAAGTTCCGTCTGCCCCAAAGATTCCAGTCTCTGGCAAACATCCAGATGGAGAGTCCATTCGGCGGGGAGGACTTGATCCCTCCTGCTCAGCAGGTCCACCCTCACGTTCCTCTCCCCTTGCACAAACCTGGTTATTAGCTTGATGTTTCTCTCCTCTGCCCACAGCAACAGGTCCCTTGCTGTTTCGTACAGGGAGAAGGAATGAGTTCCTCCCTGTTTCCTTATGTATGCCAGAGCTGTGGTGTTGTCCGAGTTTACTTGAACTATTGATCCTATGACTTCTGGCTCGAACTCTATAAGGACCAGGTCACCTGTTCCCCCTTCCAGGTGCCTGACACTTCCTTCGCTCCTAGTGTTGCTCCCCATCCCGACTCTGAAGCGTCTGAGTAACTCAGTAGGCACGGGTTCGGCTTTAGCAGCGACATTCCCTCAGGTTGAGCCACCAACCGAGGTCCTTTTTTATCCCTTCCAGGATCGGGAAGGTGTTTGCTAGGTCCTGCGAACTCTGGTCCCACATCCGCCTCAGGTAGAACTGAAGGGGCCTTAAGTGTAGTCTTCCTAGGGGAACGAACTGCTCCAGAGAGGAAAGTCCCCCCCAGATGACTCATCCACTCCCTCGCGGAACATCTTCCCTAGGAAGGCTGTCACTTTTTTTCTTTTTCCAAGCATCGCTCTTTTCTTTCCCGGGATGGAAAAGCTAGAAAATCCAGAGAATCCATCTGAATCCCCTGATAGACGATGTTCTGACTGGGAACCATCTGGGACTTCTCCCGGTTGATCAACAGTCCCAGGGACTGGGTCATCTTCAAAGTTAAGTCTAAGTCCTCCAGACCTCGATCCCTCGACTCGGCACGAATTAGCCATTCGTCTAGGTGCAACGAGAGCCTCACCCCCTCCAGATGCAGCCACTAGGCTACATCTTTCATGAGGCCCGTGAAAACTTGAGGGCCGTCGACAGGCCAAAGCACAAGGCTGGCCCTAGAAAAACTGAAAAATCTTTCCCTGGACCATGAACCGCAGATACTTCCTTGATGACAGATGGATGGGTACATGGAAGTTATTGGTGGTACGGGCGAATCTTGGACTTTACAGCAACAACCTTTCGTATCTTGAGCAATTTTTGTATGTAGAGCCGTAAAATTGTTCGTATTTGCTTTCGTATCTCGAGGTACTACTGTAGGTGCAGTGGTACTTGCCGTACTGCAGCAAGAGGGGGACTTCATGCTTTTGGTGGACTTAAAGGATGTGTATTTTTAAATATCTATCCGTCAAGTCTTCTCAGGAGAGACGGTTTTTCAGTTCAATAAACTTTATTTCGGGATTCTGACCGCCCCCAAGTAATCATGATGGTTACATCTTGGGCCCATTCGCATGGTACATGTCTTTTGAGGTACCTCAATGACTGCTTAGTCCTGGCAAGCTCATTGCTTCAGTTGCTGTGGGACAGAGAGCATCTCGCATTTTTAAATGTACAGGCAGTCCCCAGCTATCGGCGGGGGTTCCGCTCTCTGCAGGGTGCTGATAAACGAAACCTGCCATTAACTGAAACTCTTTGATTTATGGTGCTTATGGCGCCAAGTTTCAGTTTAAAGGGCATCTGTAGGTATTTTATGGGCCATAACTCTACTATCAGCACCTTATGGCCCCAATAACCGAAACTTAGCCCGTTATGGCGCCACAGACAATCGCCATAAAACCAGAACGCCATTGACCGAGTCCGCCGATAAGCGAGGACCGCCCATACTGGATGTGGTGATAAATTTCAAGAAGTCAGTTATCATACTGAAGCTCAGGGTAAAGTACTTGGGCATGATGATAGATACAGCAGCAGTAATAGTTTTTCCATCAGAATCTCACATCAGCAAGTTCAGGGAGGTAGCACAGAAGTTCCCGTCTTCAGGAACAACCTGCTCGGCAGTGACATGTCAGTCAAGGTCAATTGTGTTTAAGAGAAGCTGGTCTCTCATGGGCCGCTTCGCCTTGGCTCTCTTCAGTAGAGGTTTAAGGAGTTCTGGTCTCCAGTTAGAGACCATCCTTTCTTTCCTATTCAGCATGGCCAGCTATCCATAATGGCAGCTGGAAGCAAGGTGGATTACAGACTGACATGTGGGCAGGGGCTTCCCCCACCTGTCAATGGTTAACTACATTGCCAGTAAAGTTTAAAGGCCTGTTCCAACTTGTGTTCACAAGCTAAATCCTATGTAAAATATTAAAGTTTGTGTTTGTGTAGATGAGTATATTCTATGATCCTTATGGCACTACATCTACAAATCTGACTCTGATTAAGGTAAGGTTTACTGAACATATTGGGCAGGAAGATCCAGACAGGCAAAGCCTTCAAGGACAGTATTCATGCTCAGGTTTATCTGTCAGTCCACTTATAGTTTATCAAAACTGGCGTTAAAACTTAAGTGTGGATGACAGTTTGTGGGCGGAGTCAGTCCACTCATCAGGACTGATGAACTGATGGAATTACCTAAAGTTCTTTCGATCAACTGATAGGTGATAACACGTGGATGCAGGGTGACCAGATTTTGAAAACTGAAATACGGGACACTTAAATTGAAGAGGTAGTTGAACAATATAGACACAACTTATGCGAAGTTATGCACGCAGTGACGCAGGCAAAGTCCTTCTCAGCCTTTTTTTCCTTTTTTATTGCCTTTTCTTTGTGTTAGAAAGTGCATTCGTTGTAGATTTTGTTACAAACAGCTGTTCATTACATGTGTCAAAGCATTAGAATATTGCAATCAAGCATGTTTTGCAGCTTTGAAGGATATTAATAACAAAAGTGACTTGCCATAATATATTGAATAAATTGCAGACAATAAAATACATATGATGAAAACCTTTCAATAATCCTTTTAAAATTATTTTCCTTGCTGTTAAATTGTTTTCCATTCGTCATATTTTGCACTAGATCCAACTGCTCTCAAGAGATGGTGTTTGGTTTGAGCATATGTGATGAACTCCGAACAGGACAGTGTGAAATTGCACTTTATCTGTAGTTCTGACTTGATCAGCTCTACACTGCACCGGTTGCTACACCTACCCCATCATTGGCCCATCAGAGAGAACACTCGCTCCACTTGAGCGTTTGAAGGTGGAATGCTCAGTACATATTTTGCTAGCTTATTGTATATAGTATATATATGTATATGTATATATATATATTATATAGATATATATATATATATATATATATATATATATATATATATATATATATATATATAGATATATTATATACTATATATATATATATATATATATATATATATATATATATATATATATATAGGGTATATATATATATATATTCAATCTTGTGCCTTGTATGATAAGGCGCCCTATGAGGTAATGTTAGACTAGCGATAATCTATACGCTAAGTCGGTTGGTATTGCACTTCCATCTTCAATGGAGTGTCTGGGGTTTTGTAGATCACTTACGAAGTCGGTATTATCTTTACGACGATGTGTTAAACTCATGGTTCGGTGAGGTTCTTGTAGAAAACAACAAGGTATAAAAATAGTATATTCTTCTGAAGTTTTACATGATGAAGATCAGGTATGATCGTACAAGTCTTCTATGACGATAGCTTGATCGCTTCTGCCAATGATGATGGCTAATCCTATTCCTCTACATGATAAAGCTTAGGTAAAGAGGTACAGTCTTCTAATGACGATAGCTAACTCTGTTCTGCCCGTCTACCATCTCTGTTACAAGTTATGAAGGAACAGACAGTAGTTCGAACATATGAACATACTATCAGATGACATAGTTTTCATACGAACACACAATCGAATGAGACACGCTACAGATCACGTAGGCCGTTTGAATAATAGGTCGGGGTAGTTGTCTCAAGCAGGGAGCTTGGACTAATGTTTATAAAAACAATTGAATGACTACAGGTGACGGCATGTTATCTTAGCCTACATACTTATTGTATACGTCATCTTTAGCGTCTCTAGTCTGATCACATTCCTGCAAGCAATCTGGTTGACCTCTTTAGTTTGCGACTTTTATATATATGGACTAACATTCCATATTTTTATTATGTAAACACTTACATTAGCTCGGTCACCGCTACCAAAACCACCTACTGAAATTATTTCAAACTTGACTTTGCATTTGACTTATAGGAGTGTGATACAGACACTATGTGAATATATATATATAAGTAAAATAAAAATTCATGGTGTACATGAATTGATTCAAGTAAAATATAAACAATGATATTGGTAAATAATAGTGATCACATGATATATAATGATACAGTTTTTCACTTCATCTCTTTAAGATACTTATGCTACAGAAAATACTAATGTACTCTGATAATTGCATAGAATGAAGATTAACATGATAAAAATCATATTTTTAACTGATAAAAAATTTCATATATGAATTGATAAAGTTATTAATGTTTATGCTGATTGATTCGTTGATTTTTGATTCATTAATCAATATACAGTAAGTCCTCGGGTTACGCTGGTCTCGACTTACGATGTTTCGTGGTTACGAACGCGCCCCCATAAAATATAAAAATATATGCGTCGTTCCGTCTTACGCGGTTTAGCGTCGTAAGCAACGTAAACAAACGCGAACTAGTTCCAGGCGCACGGCGGAAGAATACGCTTTGTGGGGGAGAGGACGGCGTCGCTTCGCTACGCTCAGTCCTCGCCCATACGCCATTTTGGTTGTTTACACTGCCTCTCTCTCCCTCGTGTTTGTATCGTTTTTGTAACTCTTTGCTCTTTGTTATGGCTCCCAAGCGCAAGGCGGACTCTTCTGATGGTAGTGCATCGAAGAAAAGAAAGGCCATCACCATGGAAATTAAAGTGGACATTATAAAGCGATCGAGAAGGGAGAAACGCCAACAAACATTGGCCGCTCGCTTGGCCTTAGCCGTTCGACCGTTGCTACCATTATCAAAGATAAAGAGCGCATCGTTGAACATGTGAAAGGATCTGCTCCTATGAAAGCGACAGTGATAACTAAGCAGCGTAGTGGTCTAATAATTGAAATGGAAAGGTTATTGGTGCTTTGGTTGGAAGACCAAAATCAACGGCGTATCCCAGTCAGCCTTATGGTGATTCAGGAGAAGGCGAAAAGATTGTTTGAAGCGTTGAAAAAGAAAGGGGGAGGGAAGTGAAAGTGAAGAGTTTTGTGGCTAGTAGGGGTTTGGTTTTATGCGATTTAAGGCTCGGGCCAATTACCATAACCTTAAATTGCAAGGTGAAGCTGCTAGTGGGGATGAGAAAGCAGCGAGTGAATTTCCTAAAGCGTTGTCTGAGATAATTAAGGAGGGGGGTTATTCTGCTCAGCAAGTGTTTAACGTAGACGAGACAGGTTTGTTTTGGAAGCGGTATGCCTAACCGCACTTACATCGCCAAGGAGGAGAAGTCAGCACCCGGTCATAAAGCCAGCAAGGAGAGGCTAACTTTACTTCTTGGGGGTAATGCTGCTGGCGACTTCAAACTGAAGCCCTTGTTGGTGTATCAGGCTGAAAATCCAAGGGCACTTAAGGGCATTTGGAAGGGTCAACTACCAGTAATTTTGGAAGTCCAACAAGAAGGCATGGGTGACACTTGCAGTGTTTGAGGACTGGTTCGTAAACACATTTTGTTCCAAGTGTGGAGCGGTATTGCGCCTCCAAGGGTATCCCCTTTAGGTGTTGCTAGTGCTGGACAATGCCCCTGGACACCAAATGCCCAGCTGGGAGACTCACCCAACCCTAATGTCAAGGTGGTTTACCTTCCACCTAATACCACGGCCCTTTTACAGCCTATGGACCAAGGAGTGATTGCTTCGTTCAAGGCCTACTACCTACGAAGGACAATTGCTATGGCTTTACAGGCAACTGAAACCAAGAAGGACTTGACTCTGAAGGACTTTTGGAAATCCTACAACATCCTTGATGCTGTAAAGAACATTGCTAATTCCTGGGAGGAGGTTAAGCAAACAAACATGAATGGTGTCTGAAGAAAATTTGTCCTCAATTTGTGAATGATTTCCATGGGTTTGAGGACACAGTTCAGCTAGTTGTCAAGAACGTTGTTGCCCTGAGTAAGGAAATCAATTTGGAGATGGAGGTTGATGATGTTACAGAGCTGCTGGAGTCTCATGGCGAGGAGTTATCTGCTGAGGACCTGATACAACTGGAGAAGCAGATAATAGAGGAAGAAGAAGAAGAAGCACCCACCCCAGAGCCTAAGGCTTTCACAAGGCAGGACTTGATAAGAGGTTTTGCAGAGTTGCAGCAAGCTTTGTCAACTTTTGAGGCTCAGGATCCACTTGGACAGGTTTCACTAGGGTTTCCAGAGGCGTCATGGATTTTGATGCAGTGTTACAAGGATATCTTGGATGAAAAGAGGTCGCTCTCTGTTCAGACTAACCTGGAGCAGTATTTTAAGAAGGTAGAGAGGCCTGCAGGAGATCCTGTACCCTCTACCTCAGCTGCCTCTGCTAATCCAGCACCTTCTGAATGTTCTGCTAACCCAGACTCACCTGCCCCAGTATCTCCAGCACCTTCTGTAGGTTCTGCCTCACCTAAAGACTCACCTGCCCCAACATCTCCACTAGTATGTTCTGCCTCACCTCAAGAATCACCTGCCTCAGCATCTCCAGTACTAGTATGTTCTGCCTCACCTCAAGAATCATCTGTCTCAGCATCCTCCAGCCAACTTCCTTGAGGTTCCTTTTTCTCTTCACTAACCTCCCCCAGTCTCTCCAGCACCGCAGCTTCCTCTCCAGGGTGTGCCAAGCCAATCAAACTAATAAAGGTAAGGAATTGTTCTCTCATTGTTATTGATAGGTATTTACATTAAATCATGTGGTATTTTTCAATGTTCCGACTTACGCTGAAATTCGTGTTACGATGCATCGTAAGAACGGATCAACGTCGTAACTCGAGGACCCCCTGTACTAACTCATATATAACTGCAGATATTGGGAAGATAAAAGGTAACAGATTGATTATAGGCTACCTGATTTGTTTATACATTGGTATATGGATAAATATAATATGATTAATATATGTGCACTTTAAATAGATTCCTACTGCGTACACGCAAAGATATATTTAGATTCTGTTATTTATGATCATTTATATAAGAGATTCCTATTGCGTACACGCAAAGATATATTTCGACTCTGTTATTTATGATCAATTATATATAGGATAACATGATACTTTTATATATATAGGATACATGACCGAGGTTATACTACTTCACTTTTAACTAGCGTTCGAACAACTTTTCGTCCATTACACAGTTCCAGACAACACCACCTATAGCCAATTGAAACGGCCTTTTTCAATGGTTAAAAACCAGGGGAAGGGGAAAATTTGCCTGGGCGGGTCCAACGTTCTATTTTTGCGCTCATACTTATTCTCTGCATCCTAAGCTACACGATTACGTTCGCGATGAATAGATCATCCCAGCACGAGTCCTTCGCCAGCAAAGTAGAGTTGAATATCCTTCGGGTCGTAATTGTCGGAAGTATGTCCCTTTTTTATTATAATTTGTAACCCTTCCGACTTCTTACGGAGTGTATTATATTGACTCCACTTGTATCCATATTTATTTTATTTTTTTTTATATTTATTTATATATATATATAATTTGATAAATTAATGGTTGGCTTGAATATGTGGAAAAGTGTTCTAGCGGCGTACCGTATAAGGCTACTTGCGGCATCAATTCTATAGATACAAGATATAAATGATAAACGTATTTAAAACCGCGAGAACCGCTATAATCCGGTCGGATCCAATATCACGAGTTGTAACTCGTAAGACATTGACACTTCCTATTTAATTATCCGTTATTCTACCAACCGATTGACTCTGGGTGATCAAATATATTATTGGTTTTCTAATGGAAAGGAATTCACACCACGTGTTAAGGAGATTATTATTGATTTACACCACCCGAGTCACAGATTATTATGTGTTG
>NC_087205.1:68044848-68138196 GCF_015104395.2 Macrobrachium nipponense
TATAACTCAGAAAGACATTATAGAACAATCAAATAGAGCCCTTTTTTCCAATTTTTGTTTCGTCTTTTTTTTTTTATACATTATTTTTTCTCATGATTTATAGGGTTTATTTTTTTACATATTGAAAAAATTCATATCTAGCAAAAAAATGACTTTTAGAAAAAAAACTCTCCATTTGATTGGAGGTCTACATCAGGTCTATATATGGTAGTAATCCCAGGTCTTAATATTAAATATCAAGGGAGGAGATAGAATTTGAAAAGTGGTTATTTTCGGGATAAATCGCCCTGGCGTCACAAAACGAAGTCAGAGGCGAAAATAATAATGCGGTTTGGAGATGTCCCAAGTCACCTTATTAAGTGGTATGTATGTCAAAGTCCTGTCGTTAAAAAACGGCATTAGCCGGCCGGCCCCCCTTAACCAAAGGGGAATTTTTTTTCTCGATAATAGACTTGCCAGGACCAGGGCACAACCCATGGATCCTTTCAAATCCAGGAACGTCAGTGAAGCTTTACCTACTACACCACCGCGAGAGGTGTAGTAGGTAAAAGCTTCACTGACGTTCCTGGATTTGAAAGGATCCATGGGTTCGCGCCTTGGTCCTGGCAAGTCTATTATCGAGAAAAAAATTCCCCATCGGTTAAGCATATATGAAAATATATTAATTCCGAGGTAGAGCAAATTAGATATTAAAGGTCATTTGTACTCGATATATGTATATGAATCATGGAAATGTGATGATGATATATATATATATATATATATATATATATATTATATATATATATTATATATATATATATATATAGATACATACATACATACATACATACATACATACATACAGTAGAGCCCCAATTCACGACCGTATTAGAACTCGACATAATCGGATTTCGCCACTAAATTTCTAATAAACTTTGTATCTGTTTTTTTTCACCAAAAAACCAGTTTCCGACCCCGGGACGGACCCATATTTGTAAACAAAACTGTTTCCGCCAGCTGCCGCTAGTTGGCGTCATCCAGTGCTACCAAATGTAGCATAATTTCATGTTTTTTAGCATAATTTGACCCAAGAATTGGAGATTAGCATAATTTCTTTCACACTTAGGGTTTTTTTTTTTTTCTAGTATTTTTCTTTTTTTAGGACAATTTTAGAATGCATTTTCTCTAAAATTTTAAATAAAATGCAGAAAATTCATCAATTTCATACACAGCTATAGTGAATATATGTATCTTCATAGTGAAATTGCCTCAAAAGCAGCACTAACAAATGAGTTAATTGCTAAGTTTGAACCCAACTAAGGAATTTTAAATTTTGTGAATATAAATAAGTACCCACAGTGGCATGACAAACGATCAGTCAAGTGTTAATAATGTTTTTTCTTCATGATAAAGAATTACTTTTTTTCCTTTTTGAAGTTTTATTTTTTTCCGTAGTTATCAAAATTTTAATTATGTCTGAAGTGATTTTCACACAATTTTCAAGTATTTATTCATTGTGTATGTGATCTGTTAACCCTCTTACGCCGAAGCGGTAAAAAAAAAATTGTCTCCCGTGTGCCGGAGGTGTTTCAGAGTGAGCGCGGAAGCGGAAAAAATATTTTTTTCAAAAAATCACAGCGCGCTTAGTTTTCAAGATTAAGAGTTCATTTTTGGCTCCTTTTTTTGTTATTGGCTAAAGTTTAGTATGCAACCATCAGAAATGAAAAAAATTATCATTATCATATATAAATAATGCGATATATGATAGCGCAAAAACGAAATTTCATATATAATTGTATTCAAATCGAGCTGTGCGCAAAACATTTAAAGATAAGTTAATTTTTTTTCTGTTGCAATTTACACTAAATTGCGATCATTTTGGTATATAACACATTGTAAAACGATAAAAGCAACACAGAGAAAATATTATCACAAAAAAATGCATGAATTCGTAACGGGCGGACGTAAACAAATATTTTTTTCAAAAATTCACCATAAATCTAAATATTGTCCTAGAGACTTCCAATTTCTTTCAAAATGAAGAAAAATGATTGAATATTACTATACTGTAAGAGTATTAGCTTACAAATTGCAGTTTTCGACCATATCTGATGAGTTAAAGTTGACTGTATGTCCAATTTTTTTATATATATATATATATGCAATTATTTCGGAAATAAGAAAAGCTACAACCTTCAAATATTTTTCGTTTTATTCTACAAAAATTGCGCACATTTTCAATATAAAAACTTCTATGAAATGCCTAATATGAAATGGAGCAAATAATACGAGAATGGTACGTAACGCATTTCGGAGATTTGTGGGCGGAGAATCCGCGTGCGGAGGGAAGGAAATTTTAAGATTTTTTTATTAAATTCACCATAAATCTAAATATTTTGCTAGAGACTTCGAATTTGTTTCAAGATGAAGATAAATGACTGAATATTACTAGACTGTAAGATGTTTAGCTTACAATTGCGTTTTTCGACCATTTCGGTAGAGTCAAAGTTGACCGAATGTGGTTTTTTTCTATTTTATTGTGATTTATATGCAAATATTTCAAAATTGATAAAATCTACAACCTTCAATTATTTTTTGTTGTATTCTACATGAAATTGCGCACATTTTCATATATAAAACTTATGTAACGGCTAATTTAAAATGGTGCAAACATTACCACAATCGCACGTATGATTTTTTCGGAAGAGTTACCGCGCGGACGTAAAGAAAATGTTATTTTTTTCATAAATTCACCATAAATCGATATATTGTGCTAGAGACTTCCAATTTGTTGCAAAAGGAAGGTAAATTCTTGAATATTACTAGAATATAAGCGTTTTAACTTACAATTGCGTTTTTTTGACCATTTCGGTAGAGGTCAAAGTTGACCAAGAAGGTTGAAATTTTGGCATTTATCGTTATTTATATGAAAATATCTCAAAACTGATTAAAGCTACAACCATGGGTGTTTTTAGTTGTATTGTTGCATAAAATTGCGCACATTTCCATGTATAAAACTTTATATAACGGCTAATTTTAAAATGGTGCAAACATTACCACAATCGCATGTATGTTTTTTTCGGAAGAGTTACCGCGCGGACGTAAGGAAAAAGTTTTTTCATAAATTCACCATAAATTGAAATATTGTGTTAGAGACTTCCAATTAGTTGCAAAATTAAGGTAAATGATTGAATATTACTAAAATATAAGAGTTTTAGCTTACAATTGCGTTTTTCGACCATTTCGGTAGTCAAAGTTGACCGAAGGTTGAAATTTTGGCAATTATCGTTATTTATATGAAGATATCTCAAAACTGATAAAAGCTACAATCATGAGTATTTCATTGTTGTATTCTACATAAAAATGCGCACATTTTCATATACAATACTTCATGTAACGGCTAATTTACAATGGTACAAAAATTATGTCAAAGTGACAAAATAATTTTCTGAGATGTGTCACAGATACTTTTTTAGTGCGGCAAGAAAGAAATTCGCGCTTGCGCGCTGCGTAACGATTCTAAACAAAACAACACCTTGATCCGTGAACTCCCAGCATCCCCAAGGTGCGTGATTCAAAAGTTTTAGGCTAGTAGGCCTATAAGTATTTTTCCGCGAATTTTTAAAAAACAAAAAACTTTGTAAGTTGACGTAAAATACGTCCAGTCGGCACACGGGAGACACAAAAAATGTTGAACGTAAAATAAAATACGTCCAGTCGGCGTAAGAGGGTTAAAGAAAAATGGTGTTTCAGTTGCATGATAATGATCAAGTAATAAGTACGTACGTTTTTCTTCTTGAGTAGAGACTGGTTTGTTTGTTTACCTTTTTTTTTTAGTTTTAATTTTTCAGTAAATATCAAAATGTTATATTGAAGTAATTTTCACACATTTCAAGTATTTATTGATTGTGTATGTGGCCTGTTAAAGAAAAAATGGTTCTCAGTGGCATGATAATGATGCAGTAATAAGTAAAATTTGTATGTTTTTCTTCACATTTGTATGTGTGATCTTCACACATTTGTCAAATAGTATACTAGTGATTGCGTATGTGATCTATCAAAGAAAAATGGTGTTTCATACAATCAACTTACTGTCAGATATATACATAGCTAAGACTCCGTCGTCCCCGACAGAAATTCAATTTCGCGCCACTCGCCTACAGGTAGGTCAGTGATCTACCGCCTGCCCTGGGTGGCAGGACTAGGAAACCATTCCCGTTTTTCTATCATATTTTTTCTGTCGCCGGGTGGCATCAACATCGTTGCTGCTACCTCCTGACTGGACTTTGCTTTTCTAGACAATTGATCATCTGTTTTTTGGAATTTTTGGTGACGTACCTGGATCGTTGTTTTTTTTGGCATTCGCTACTGTGGACTGGATTTTGTGGACTGCTTTTGATTTTTCTTCAAGAATGTCTGATTTCAAGTGGTTGTGTGAAGATTGTGTGTGAATGTAGGCTGCAAGGTGAGGATACCGAAGGCTTCGGTTGATCCTCACACTGTATGCCGCAAATGTAGAGGTTTTGACTGTTCTATTTCTAACACCTGTCATGAATGTGAGAGGTTGAATGTTGAGGAATGGAAGACTAACTTCTTACTTGAAGAAGTTAGAGAGGGATAGAGTCCGAAGGGCTGCATCTAAGGGGGGTGGGTGCGGGTAGTACAAGGCCTATTTAGCCTTTTAATGATTCTTCTTAAACTATGCATTTGATTCTAATTCTGTATCAGGGCCCTCACTGGCTTTACATTCAGATTCAGCCTTGGAAATTGCTGATCTGAAAGTCTACACTTCATAGGATGAAATCCAAAATGGCTGCCATGAAAGGTAAGGATTGTGAAAGTGATTATTTTAGTGATGAGTGTCCCATGTTGTGGAGCGGGAGTCTGACCGTCTCTGCGACGCTCCCAGGCCTAGACCTCTTTCAAGCTCCCAAGCCCAGAGGAGAAGAAAAGTCGAAAGCCGTACGGAGGTTGTGGAGAATTCCCCCCGGTCAGGCGTCCCTTCAGCAGGCGCTGTAGTTAGACAGACTGCTCAGGACCGCTATAGGAAAAGCGTCCTCAGAGAGTGCTTCTCTTCGTCCGCCGCTCTCCCTCTCCTAAACGAGGGTGGAAGGATTCGGACCTTTCCAGGCCCCTGAAAAGCACTGGAAAGAACCTATGTTGGATTCAAGCCCCGAACGGTTTTCGGAAGAAGCGCTCCCTCGATCAAGATAGCTAAGAGGGTTTTGACGTCCCCTAGCTTGGACAAAAACTCCTTCGAGGTCTCCCTCTCCCGTTGAAGAAGACGCCGGAGAAGCTTCAAAGAGGATTATTTTGACTGTACAAGAACAGTTTTTTATCCGCTTTGGTAGGTAGTCCTTTCGAAGGATCCTCCTCGTAGGAAAGACGTGAGGCCTTCCGGTCAAGAAGTCTCTTCTTCCTTCTCCCGCCAGGAGTGAGGCTCCTGTGGGACGTGAGGCGCGTGAGATCTCTTCTGATAGAGACTCATACAACGAATATGAAGCGCCAGACAAGCGCGAGGCGCCAGTCAAGCGCGAGTTTTCTTCCAGACGAGAAGCCTCTTATAGGATTGAAGCGCCAGATAAGCGCGAGCAACTTTACAGGCGCGGAGGATTTGGCCAGACGTGAGACGTCTGCCAAGCCAGCAGCGTTAGCCAAGCGCGAGGATGCAGCCAGGCGCGAGGATTCAGCCAGGCGCGAGGCGCCAGACAAGCGTCATCCTTACAAGGATATAGCGCCAGAAAGGCGCGAGGCGCCAGCCAGGCGCGAGGTGTCAGCCAGGCGCGAGGTTCAGAGAGGCGCGAGGCGCCAGCCAGGCGCGAGGCGTCAGCCAGGAGCGAGCGCCCAGCCAGGCGCGAGGCGCCAGCCAAGCGCGAGGAGCTAACCAGGCGCGAGCGTCTGATTTGTTTCTTAGGGGCTCTGTACATGCTCTTAGCCCCTCTCCAATTAGGAGTTTGTTCTCCCGCGAGAGAGTAATTGGGCAGGAAGACCCAGAACGAGAATTGAATTCTCCTTCTGATCCTATCTTGGAAGAGGACTCAGAAGACGAGACTCACGGCAGAGAAGGGCTGTCTAACTATAAAGTTTTGACAGCTCTCCTTCTTCAGGAATACGGAGATGCCTTGACCCCTGCCGCTCCTCCTTCTCCTCGCTCACTTTTTCATGCTCCAAGACGCCAAAGTCGTCGGCTTTTCTGAAGATGAGGCCGACGATTTCTATGAAGAGAGCTCTTCAGTCTCTGGATAGCTGGATGCTAACCAAAAAGGAGTTAGTTAGAACGGTGTTCTGCATGCCTCCCGCTAGCTTACGGGCAAGAGAGGTATTTGGTACCAGACTGGGGAGAATATGGGGCTCACTCTCCCAGCTTCGGCTGAAGCTGACTTTTCCAGTCTGGTAGACGCATCCAGGGAGACATAGCCTTCATACGGCTAGAATAACTTGGGGTCTTTCGGAGTTGGATCGTCTCCTCAAGGGACTTTTTTCATATTTTGGAAGTATTCAACTTCCTGGATTGGTCCCTTGGGTGATGGCCAAGAAGGGCCCATGCCTCGGAAGGACTCGATCCTGAAGTACTCCTTGCGATCTTGTCGTGCATTGACAAGGCGGTACAGGACGGCTCAGGGGAGTCTCTTCTTTATTTGGAGCCGGTCTCTTGAAGAAGAGATCTGTTTTTAGCGCTTTTCTGACGAAAGCAGTTTCGTATTCGCAAAGGGCAGCTTTGTTATTCGCTCCCAGGTCTGACTTTCTGTTCCCTTCGCAGTTGGTGAGGGACATTTCCCGTTCGCTGACGGAGAAAGTGACACAGGATCTTCTTCCTGCAATCGTCCAAGGAAAAAGAGACCAGTGATGGTGGGAGACAAGAAAGGTGTTACTACGCCTCTGCAGCCCTTTTGAGGAGGTCCTCCCTCTAGAGCTCCCTCTAAAAGGAAAGCGACTGAGAAGAGAGGTAGAGCTTCTTTTCCGTCCCTTTAAAAGGGGAAAGTGAAGTGACGTTCCTCCAAACACCAGTAGGTGCCAGGCTCCGGGGTTTGCGGAAGCCTGGACTTTCATCGATACAGACGCTTGGTCAATGTCTGTTCTACAGAAAGGTATACCTCATTCCTTTCCTGGACAATCCTCCCCTGACGTCAACTCCGCGGGAATTGTCCGCCAATTACAAGGACCCTGTGTTGAAAGATACTCTTCAACTAATGGTGGATCAAATGTGGGACAAGAGAGCAATAGAGCTAGTGCTGGATCAAAGCTCCCCAGGTTTTACAATCGTCTTTTCTTGGTTGCGAAAGCTCGGGGGGCTGGAGACCAGTTCTGGATGTCAGCGCTCTGACAAGTTTGTTCAGAAACAGAAGTTCTCCTTGGAGACTTCTGCATCAGTCCTTGCGGCTCTTCGCCAAGGGGATTGGATGGTGTCTCTGGATCTCCAGGAGCCTAGTTTTCACGTCCCGATTCATCCTTCGTCGAAGAGTACTCCGTTTCATGACGGGGGGAAGGATCTTCCAATTCAGAACCTTGTGTTTCGGCCTTTTCTACGGCTCCTCAGGTCTTCACGAGCCTTATGAAAAATGTGGCGAGATGGCTTCACCTGAAAGGTATCAGTATCTCTCTGTACCTGGACGACTGGCTCATCAGAGCAAAGTCAGAGAAACAGTTTTGTTGGAGGACCTTGCTTTGACACTAAACCTGATAAAGACCTTAGGATTGCTCGTGAACCTCGAGAAGTCCCAACTGATCCCCAGCCAGAACTTGGTCTATCTGGGGATTCGGATGGATTCTCGGGGTTTTTGAGATATTTCCTTCTCAAGAGAGACTAACGAGAGGCTTAGAGAAAGTCTCTCTCTTCTTAGGGAAAGAACGTACTTCGGCGAGGGAATGGTTTGAGCTATTAGGGACACTTTCCTCGCTTGAACAGTTCTTTCCTCAGGAAGACTTCATCTCCAGTCCGCTTCAGTTCTTCCTCAGAAGATCGTGGAACATGAAGACAGGACTTCTTTCTTTGGACAGTTTTCCCATTCCAGTTTGGATGAAGCGCCACTTAGAATGGTGGTTACTCCCACTGAAGGAAAACAAGGGTACTTCCCTAGAAACTCAGAACCCGAACCCTTGTATTGTTTTTCCGACGCGTCGGAAAAAGGTTGGGGAGCAACCTTGGGAAAGAGAGAGGTGTCAGGCACCTGGAATGCTCTTCAAGTGGCCTGGCACATAAACTGCAAAGAGCTGTTTGCCGTACACCTGGCCCTAAAGAGCTTCGAACCTTTAGTGAGGAACAAGATAGTCCAAGTGAATGCGGACAACACAACCGCCCTTGCCTACATTCGAAAGCAAGGAGGCACACACTCATATGCCCTATACGAGCTCGCAAGAGACCTTCTTTTGTGGACATCACAGAGGAACATCTCTCTTTTGACGAGGTTTGTTCAAGGAGTAAGGAACGTCGATGAGCAGACAGGCTGAGCAGGAGGAACCAGGTCCTTCATACCGAATGGACCCTCCACTCAGAAGTTTGTCGGAATCTCTGGTCTCTTTGGGGACTCTCATGTCGACCTCTTTGCCACGTTCCTCCAAAAAGACTGGAAGTCTTTTGCTCAGTAGTAGAAGACCCCAGAAGCTCTAACAGTATGACGCCTTCCTTCTAGATTGGTCTCATGTAGACGTTTACGCATTTCCCCCATTCAAGATTTCTGAGGCAAGTGCTCAGGAAGTTTGTGACATCAAAGGGGACGAAATGACCCTGATAGGCCCCTTTTGGCCAGCTCAAGAGTGGTTCACGGAGGTGCTGGAGTGGATGGTAGACTTCCCCAGATCCCTCCCACAAAGGAAGGATCTTCTCAGACAACCACACTTCGAGAGGTTTCATCAAAACCTCCCCGCTCTCGCTCTGACTGCCTTTCGACTATCGAAAGACTTGTCAGAGCGAGAGGCTTTTCTCGCAAGGCAGCAAGCTCGATCGCTAGAGCCCGGAGAACTTCCACTATCCGAGTTTACCAATCGAGTGGGAAGTTTTTAGAAGGTGGTGTCAAGTCGAAGAAGTTGTCCTCCTCCAGTACCTCTGTAACAGAAATCGCTGATTTTCTGTTATTTTTGAGAGAGGAATCTCGTCTCTCCGTAGCCACTATAAAGGGCTATAGGAGTATGCTTTCGGCCGTCTTTAGGAATAGAGGCCTAGATCTGGGAAATGATAGAGATCTACATGATCTGATTAGATCTTTTGAGACCATGAAGTCTAAGATTACTTCTCCCCCTAACTGGAATCTCGACGTGGTCCTGAAGTTCTTTGTCCTCAGCAAGATTTGAACCTCTGCATTTGGCCTCGTTTCGTGACCTAAACAACGAGAAAATGTTTGTTTCTTTTGTCACTGGCGACGGCTAAAAGAGTTAGTGAGCTGCACGCCCTTAGTGATAAAGTGGGTTTCAAACTAGATTCAGCCATCTGTTTCATTCAAAGATTTATTTTTGGCGAAGAATGAAAATCCTTCGAATCCCTGGCGAAAGAGAAACTTCGAAGTTAAAGGCTTATCGGGTCTCGTCGGCAGGGAAACGGAGAGGTCTCTTTGCCCATTAAGGGCTTTAAAGTTTTACATGCAGAGAAAGAAACAGTTGGGAGGTTCTAGACAAGGTCTCTGGTGCTGGTGAAGGATCCATCAAGACCTATGTCCAAGAATGCTTTAGCCTGTCAGGAACGTCATTACTGACGCTCATAAGGCTTGCACGGATGACTCTTTCAAACTCCTGAGAGTAAGAGCTCATGAAGTGAGAGCAGTAGCTACGTCTCTCTCTTTTCAGAGAAATATGTCACTAAAGAATATCTTGGAAGCGACATATTGGAGGTGTAATTCAGTGTTTGCTTCTCACTATTTAAAGGACGTTTGTGTGACCTAGAAAAAGAAAAATGTTTTTCTTTAGGTCCTTCGTGTCTGCGGGCACAATCCTGGGTACAGGAGCTACACCAATCCTTAAATAATACATAGTCTAATAGATATGTTCTAGACTTTCTGCTGAGCAGGTGCAGGTGCCGCACAGGCGGCCAGTCACTTTCGTTCAGTAAGGTGAACTCTTGTGATATCTTTTATTAGAATGAGTATCATAATTTTTTTTTTGGAAAATTAATGTGTGCGTGTGCAATTTGGTTTAGAGTTATGGTTGTTATGAAGAGTTTGGGGGGATAATCCGGAAGCAATTTTAATACTAACATGGTGGTTAGGATCAGGTGGTCGGGATGGTTGTGTGCTCCTTCATAAGGCGTGTTGTCATATAAGTGGATCAGCACCCATTGACAAAGTCCTTTCAGGCTCTGCCGAGTAAGTGGATAAGACCCCTTCGGCAGACCCACAAGAACTCTTGGCCATAGATCACATCTCGCTAAAGTTTCTTGAGATGCAGACTCCTGGGCTACAGCCACAAGTCTACCACCTATCAGGTAGGAACCAAGGTTTTTTTTTATACCTACAACATATGTTGTTTACCTGTCTATTCCAGAAGTAGCTGTCTCATACCCTCCACCGAAGGGTGCCAATCAGCTATGTATATATCTGACAGGTAAGTTGATTGTATGAAAATGATATTGTTATGATACAATAAAGTTTCATACATACTTACCTGGCAGATATATACGATTAGGGCCCACCCAGCCTCCCCGCAAGGAGACAGGTGGAAGAGAAAAAATATGATAGAAAACGGGAATGGTTCCTAGTCCTGCCACCCAGGGCAGGCCGGTAGATCACCTGACCTACCTGTAGCTGACCTACCTGTAGCGAGTGGCGCGAAATTTGAATTTCTGTCGGGGACGACGGAGTTCTTAGCTATGTATATATCTGCCAGGTAAGTATGTATGAAACTTTATTGTATCATAACAATATCATTTTTATTTCGAGTTTGCTAACATGTAAAGATCATCAAATTATTAGTTATAATACTGTCTGTTCGTCACTTTGTATCATTTCACCTAATATATAAATGTTTTAAATTTCCTTTACATCGTTGTTTTAGCTCAAATGTATTAGAGAAATGAGATAATGATAGATTAATAGCATAATTCTGGCACAAAATTGCACTATATTTGGCATAAATTCTTGCTTGGACCAACTAGCATAATTTAGCAAAACGGTTGGTAACACTGGTGATGCCACTCAGCATTGTTTTAAGTCCGCAGCTATTGTTTACAAACCTTCAAACATGTGTCGTGTCTCTTACACCTTGTGCACATTTCGTTTGCTTTTTTGGTGGTATTAATTCAATACGCAGTTACCTTTTGATTCATCAGGGGTCCCAACATTACTACTGGCTATCTATGTTCAAACCTTTTGCTATTGTTAATCTCTGAAATAATGGAAAAGTGTTTACATGGCATCTTGCGTTTTCCTTCAAAATGTTTCCATCATTCCCAACTCCAAAATAAACCTAAAGTTTCGTCTATCCTCTCCTCTGCATGAAAGTGATGAGCGAAAAAAAGATTTAATCAAGCACCCTTGCTTGATTTTTTTTCAAGCGTAGACCTATTCTAAAACCATGCTCACACTTGAGGAGCGTGTTTCAGTAGCAAATGCAATACGTATTTAAGTGTTAGGTTGGGAGAGAAGGCAATGTTACGTACGTAGGTTACATGTGCGGTTCGGTAGCAAATCCAATCTTTAAGCTTTGTTAAGCTTGCCGGTAAAGAAGAGGTTAGCCATAGCTTAAATCAGAGAAGCCACTATGCCATATTAAGTGCATAGTAATTAAGAAATTTAAGACTAATCTTTTATGTCATACTGTAATACGTCAATGTTTACGTGTAAGTTTTGGTAGTGAAACCAGTTACATATGTAACATGTTCGGTTCGGTAGCAACGCAATCTAAGCTTTTTAAGCTTGCCGGTAAAGAAGAGGTTAGCCTTAGCTTAACTCAGAAGCTACTACGGTATACATTAATTATAGAAATTAAGTAGATTCTTTTATGCCTACTGTAAAAATACGTCATTGTTTACGTGTGAGATTTGGTAGTGAAACCACTGTTACATACGTAATGTGTCGCATTCGGTAGCTAACGCAATCTTAAGCCTTGTTAAGCTTGCTGGTAAAGAGGAGGGTTAGCCTTAGCTGAAATCAGAGAAGCCGCTATGGTATAGAATAATTATAGAAATTAAGACGATTCTTTTATGTCTACTGTAGAAAGACGTCAATGTTTACGCATGAGATCTGGTAGTGACACAGTTTACATATGTAACGCGTGCGCGGTAACGAACACAATCTGTATGCTTGGTTTATAAACGTCCTAGTAAAAAAGAGGTTAGCTTGATATTAAACTCAAGAGATGCTGGTACGCAATGGTATAGTAATTATAGAAATTAAGAAGATTCTTTTACTTATATGTACGTATATATGTACCATGCAGTACCATAATAATTGTCAAAGTCCAATAAGCTTGAAACCAGCCCTGATATTGGACAATTTGCCGTAAAAGACGCACCTTTTTTATAAGGACATTTATGAAACAAAATCGTTAGTATCCTAACATTTACTGAAAGATAATTTTCAAGCGATTTTGTTTACTACCATAGTCCCGGGGGGGGCCCGCTATAAACCAAACCAACAGGGCTGCGCTATGGTTTGTTTACATCCTCAAATGTCGACTTACTGTAGGCAAATTTTCGTAATTTTTGTTAAATAAATATAAATTGGGTTTAATTTTAATAGTTTATTAATTTACTGTAATAATTAGACTTGCTTTTCAATGTTTTTATTATGTTAGAAACACGTTTTATGCCTACCCACTACACTACGTTCTACTTACTATTTACCTAGGCAGCCTATGGCGCTTGGTCAACAATCGGTTGGACGCAGGCCAGTTTTCTTTTATACTGTATATTATACATTTAAAATATAAATATACGTTTAACATGATATTTATTTAACTTTTACTTATTTAGTTGTAATTTACATGTAATGTATTGTATAAAAAGCAAGGTTAGGGCAAATAACTGATGGTCAAGTGCGGATTAATCCAATTTATTTTATATATATATATATAGATATTATATATATTATATATATATATATTATATATATATATATATATATATATATATATATATATATTATATATTATATATTATATTATATATATATGTACTATATATATATATTATATTATATATATATATATATAATAGATATATATATATATATATATATATATATATATATGAATAACTTGATCACGAAGTATATAAAACGGTTATGCTATGTATAAACCAAATAAAGGTTTTTTTTGCCACGAAGTAAAGGTCCAAATAGGACCGAAAGTACTCGGCTAACTCGCTTTTTAATTTTTTTCCTTCGTGGCGAAAAAACCTTTATTTATATATATATATATATATATATATATATATATATATATATATATATATATATATATATATATATATATATATATATATATATAAATATATATATATATTATACATACTACATACATACATATACACACACACACACACACACACACACACACACACACACACACACACACAGGATGGGAATAAAAACTTTTAGATATATTGGATTATTTATTTCACGTAAATGGACAAAATTAAATGACCAAAATATATAAAAAAAAATAAATAGTTCCTTCTTTACGGAATTATATAAGAGAGAGTACTAATTAAAACTCCTCATCATCAGACACATTTTTCACAAGTTTGCTGTTTTTAATGTGAGCCATCATGTCGCTCGTAGGATTAGATTTTCTGCAATCTTCTTCATTAATGCATTCAGTAGCTAAGAGAGCTGCATTCACAGTTGAGGTATTCAGCCTATTTCTATTTGGTTTTGACTAAATTAACTAATGAATACCCTCTCGCATTCAGCACTAAAATGGGGTAGACTTAGTATTGCTAACGCAACATTTTAGAGTTCTATAAAATCATCTTCACTTTGCAGCAAAGACGCCCAAAATTTGTCAACATTCTTACTCTACACATTATGAGACTTTAACACAAGGTAAATTTCTCCACTGACTATCAATTTTTTTTGGAGTAGCTCGCTGTTCTCTCTTGGTACTATGCAAGGTAGTTCAGAAATTAGTGGCAATAAGGCTGGCACTGCCTTTCTGAAATCAGATGAAAGAGTATTATGTGGTGTTATATAATGCAGCTGTGAAATTACTTCATTCTTGAAATCATACCTTTTCATTATTTGTAAACATGAAGCTTTTTTATAACTACTATACACAGTGAAGAAAATCACGCAATTCTTCCTTTTTGTTTTTCATCTCAGCACTATTAATGGATTGCAGCACTTTAACTCCTATGTACAAATGATTATCACATAGTTGTTTTTCATGATTTGTGGGATCAGTAGCAGCAATTTCCATTTTCATGACATACTCTCTCTCCATGAATGACAATAACTTAAAAGATTGCACAATTTGTCATGCTGTACATTTATTACTGGCCTGTCGGATTGAAAATTTTTGTTAAACTCCGTAAACTTAGGTAAAGCCTACTCAAGGAAATGATAGTACAGTTTGATGAATAGATCATTCAAACTTTTGTAGGTAAGCTCTGCTGCTAGCAATTTCTCACTGAATCACACATCTGTAAACAAAAGTTTCAGAGCTTCCCATTGCTCCAACAAACTATTTACCATAGCAACCAAGGAGAGCCACCTAGTTTGTGATGGGTGGAGAATTTTGTGGGGTTTAAGGTTCAAGTATATAATACAAGGCGAGTGGAAGCCACTATTCACAGGTCTTCTGCCAATTAGAGGGTTCCTTTCCAAAATCCCTCTCACATGGGGGAGAGCTTTTTGTATCCCAGCGGCTATACTACTTCCCCCTCGCTACTACTACTACTACCCGACCCGAGCGCCATCTTCAATCCTGTTTTAGAACTGGTGAACCAACGACGCATTTTTTTCTTGCTCTTGGTTAACCGTGCAATAAGTGCTTATTTCGAGATGGCTTTTTCCGAGATGACTCCTGCACCAAAGTTGAGTACCCCAATTTCCGTTTTTCGTAATTTATAAGGTTGCGGGACTTCCCAAATTAGCCTTCGGCCCCGTAGAAAGTGTTGTGGGGAAGTCGGCGTCTCCGCCATTTTGTAAGCATGAGCAAGAACGCGTGGGAATTAGGTACGCATGTTTTAGCCGAAATAGGAATAAATCAGAGATGATATTGCATTAAATGTACCTAATTCATGTGTTCACCTGTTATTATTATTAGAAATTAAGTCGTAGAAGTACCGAACGCGCTCATGACATACCCTGGGGTAAGTCTGGGGGCTAGACAGAGGGCGTTCGAAATATGTTACCCGTCTCCCCCCCCCCCCCCCCCCCCCCCCCCACCCCCCCCCCCCCCCCCCCCCCCGACCCCCCCCCCCCCCCCCCCCCCCCCCCCCCCCCCCCCCCCCCCCCCCCCCAGCTCATGAGCGCGTCCGAGTAATCTCAACATAATATTATATTATCATGTTTGATAGACTATGAGCAGTCTATTATTTAGTAGGAGAGAGAGAGTGAGTCAGAAACTCTTTCTCTCTTTCCAACGTAATTTTGCATGAATTATTATTTACAAAATAAATAGATGTAAATATTTCTATTCATTAATTCACTGAAGAAATGGAAGAGTTGCCACCCATCAGTTCAGCCCAAGTAGATTAATAAGGTAGGCTAACTGTCCTTAACTGTTACCCTTATGCCTCTTCCCCTGACAGAGTTAAAGCTCTTCAGAGGAGATATCAATGATAAGAGAGCCCCTTCTCTCTCTCATTTTATGGGATCTATCCTCCTGGCCAGTCTGAATCAAATAAATTCGAGTTTGGTAGGTTTATTTGAGGGCTACTGTCCGCATAATGATATCCTAGAGGAGATTTAGCCTGACATTCCGAGTTGCTAGCGATTTCTGTTAGTCAGCTAGATCCATATCGGTTATTTTCCCAAAAGTATATATAAAAACCCCTTGCAACTCTTCCATAGTGCCTCGTTATCAAGTATGTATGTATATCCATTATTGTCATTATGCAATATACTGTATTACTGTACCGTAAAAGGTCTGGTTTACATTAGTCTTGGCCTAGCCTCCTTCGGTGCAACCCTTAGTAGTAGGCTATGCCTCTCAATTGAGGGCCACCCCAACCAGTTACTGTACCAACCACGGCGGGCCATGGGCCCAGTCACACTACCACCCCTACAGTGGTAGCCCACACAACCGCTAATAGGTAGCCACCTCTGATCGGGCAGGTGGCCAGACGATCACGACCGACCACCCACCTCCCATATCAACCCCCCCCCCCCCCCCACTACTAGGCTCGGCCGAGCCAACCGTTGTAACTCGTAGTACTAGTACTTTTAGTGAGGAACGGCCGCTTGAGTTTCACATAAGTGGAAGGAGGGGGACGAGTGTGGGGGGGTGAGGGGTACTAGAGCTCCGAGCTTATAGTCCCCCGGCCCCACCGGATGACGGACATAGCTTCGGGTAGTACATATGTTGCTCCGCCGCTCTGTCGTCTCTTTCTCTGGCCCCTCTAACCATGGAATTGAGGCAGGAGCCTTGCTCCCACCCACCTCAGTAGAGGTAGGCAACGTCAGATATGGAATTATCTTCCCCTGATCCACCACCTTCGTCCGTTCCACAGCCAGTGGCTAGGACAAGGAGAAACGAGACTTCAAGTGAGCTAAGCCTTGAGGGATCGTACAGTGAACAGCTCTGGACCCTTGCGGTGCCGACGGAGAGTGACTCACCCTCACATCCGCCACCGGAGTCTTGCATTAAACCTGCCATAGCTCAGTTCTCATTCTTTGGAGATCATGTAGACGCCTACGTTCATACGTAGCCTTCCAGTCCGGCCAGCCACACAGAGTTGAGGTCTGTCCTCCTCATAGTCCGGCGGACATCGGATCTCAAGTATTAGACCTACATTGAACCCAGGAGCGGGATCGAGAGCAGGCAGTTAGATATTAATTAAAAGTTAACCAGTGAATTGAATATATTAATGAGTAAGACTTGAACTTTATCTAGTTTAAGTTGCATACCCTCGCTGGAGCAGCTCCGGCCCTCCTTGAGGCTGATACTCATTAATAATTACTATTACAGAAGGTGCGCTGCCAGTTGCTGGGGTGCTCCGCCTCCCTCGGCGAGACCGTGGGGCACGAGGTGTGCCGCTCCCAAGCTAACTGATCCGTCCCCTTCTTAGGCAAGAAGGGCCAGCTTCCATACATGGTTTGGCACCCGGAGGCGTGCACCATCTGTTATGATATGGTGAATGGTGATGCTTCTCATGAATGAGCAGGTAAGCATCTTAATCCCCCCCCTTTTTTCATGATGAAAATTGTAATAAACTGTGTAACAATATTGTTTAACAAACTGGTTTCCTATGTCGGGAAGGTTAATTCCCCTTCCTCCCCGACAGACGGCTGAGGAGGCCCACCAGAACGCCAGGATGGACCTGAAGCGCTGGGTCTCCGGGTACGGAAGGAACGCGCCATCAGGTCACCCCTACATCTTGGATGCCAGCCTGGGAACCCTTTTGTTCAAGGGGTCCCCCTCTGCGCCAGTCCAGCCACGTCTGGCGGCTCCAATCATCAACGCCTTCCAGGCGGAGACGACCCCTCTGCCGGGTGACCAAGAGGATTTGATGGCGGATGTGGCTGCCATCAACGTCCATACAGAACCCATGACCCTGGGAGAGCAGGTAAGTGGCGAGGTAAGTGAGGCAGGTAGTCTCCTTAGCCCAACTCCTTCTTCTACCTCTTCTTTCCGGGGCTTCTCCAAGTCCACCCCTACTTGGGACAGCTCACGGTTGGTTTGTCCCAAGGAAAAGTCAGTAAGACCGAAATCCCTGCCCAAGGGATCAAAGCCGACTCCGTCAGCGGCGACTGAGTCATCTCCGACCCCAAGGCTGTCGACATTTTATGACAAGTCGCCTGCTGCCAAAGGTTCTCTCCCTTCAAAGGGATCGAGATCAAAGTCCGCCAAACCCAAGGCGACGGAGTCCGGCATAGACCATGAACTGCTCGCTAACCTTCTATTGACGAGGGTTAGGGAAGCAGTAGATGAGAGGTTCGAGTCGTTGCAACGCGCCTCCGGATCCGATGTCTCTGGCCAGTCAGTTTCTGACATGGTGGCCGAGCAGATCAAACCTTTACAGGAGATGATGACCAGATTTCTCCACTCCAGATCTCCGACGCTGGCTATGGCAGTGCCAGATGCTTCCAAACTCCCATCCTTCCATAAAAACAATCCGTGGTGGCTTGTTATGAATGCCCCATACGTAGATCGGAAACTAACCATTGAAGGGTGTGGGACCTGGCCACTGGAAGATTTCGAGCTTTTCCCGAAAGGTCTCCAGTTCCCCTTCCCAGGGTTCGTCAGACTAGCGGAGCACGCGCTAGTGAGAGTGGACAAGGTCCCAAAGGAGATGATGATCTTCCCGAGGGACCAAGCCCAAGCTGTCTGGGCACGCACCATGGCCGAATGGGAGTGCGTTAACACCACGTTAACGCCTCACAAGGGCACATATACTATGTTCGTGACACCGGATCGAGTCCCGTCGCCCTGCACCGACAAGGTGTCTGAGTTAACTCTCCAAGCAATAGCAGAGGATAAACCCCTCCCGGCTTTAAAGGAGATAGAGGCTACCTCCCTTCTCCTTCCTGCGAGTAGGGAATTTTGGAACGAAGCCCCGGCCATGTTTACGGCGGGTAAACTGGACAAGGACTGTGCCGCCACCTTATTCTCCAACAAGCTGCCTAAACTTCCGGAGAACCTGATAAAGACAGAATTTGAGGCTAGGTCGAGACTAGCAAGGTCTATCAACTCCGTCACCTCAGCGGAGTTGGTAGCCATGACCTACAGGGACAAACAGGTATCCCAGGTCTTGATGAAAAGTCTATTACAGACTTTCCAGTCAGACCTATATGATTTTGGAATAGCAAGACAAGCTTGCAGGAAATACTCCCTGGTGGAGGCTTCCATCAGACATGAACCCAACAGATTGATAAAGCGTCAATCTGGGGAAAGAACGTGTTCCCTCAGGTAGAGGTAGACAATGTCTTGCGGGAAGCCTCTAGAGCCAACCAGAGCCTCCGGGTCCGGTGGGGACTTCCCTTCAAACGGAAGTTTGAAGCACCCGGACATTAAGCTAGGGCAAAGAAGAGGCCGAGGAGGTACAATCCTTATAAGCCCTCTCGACCTCAGACAATTGTTCAGGCAGTTCCAATATCTCAAGTTGGGAAGCCCTCAACATCGAAGGCTCAGCCACAGCAGCAGTTTGTTCTGCTACAGACTCCGCCGGCCCAGCAACCCTCAACCTCCACAGCCATCATGACCTCCCCTGCCTTTAACCCTGCCTATGAAGCTAGGGAATCATTTCGTAGCTACAATAGGCATGCGGGTAGCAGTAGAGCCAGATGCAGCTCCCGGCTACGGAGCAGCTCAAGGGGTGGAGGATTCCGAGGAGGAAGAGGGTACAAACCTGCAGCCAACCAGTGAGAGACCGCAGGTAGGAGGGAGATTCAAGGCTCAATTCATACATTCTTTGCGACAAGTTCCGTATGCTGACGGTCTCACAGGTGCGGACCTTACTTTCCCGTGGGGCCGTCACCACCTCTATAGATCTTACAGACGCTTACTATCATGTTCCGATAGCAAGGAACTTCTCTCCGTACCTAGGCTTCAGGCTAGGGAACAAAGCTTACTCATTCAGAGTCATGCCGTTCGGGCTCAACATTGCGCTCAGGATATTCACCAAGCTAGGAGAGACAATAGTCCAAGAACTAAGAACCAAAGGGATAATGTTGGTAGCCTACCTGGACAACTGGCTCATTTGGGCAGCCAGCGTCGAGGAATGCCGCAGGTCGACAGCCAAAGTACGTAATAGAAATCTTGAAGTTTCTGGGATTCCAGATAAACAAGGAGAAATCACGGCTGGAACCAGCTTCCCACTTTCAATGGTTGGGAATCCAATGGGACCTACTAAAACACAAGCTATCCCTTCCACCCAGTTAGGCCAAGCAGATAGCTGCGGCTACAAAACAGTTCCTCTGGAACAAAAAGGCCTCTCGTTGTACCCAAGAGAGAATCCTCGGTTCGCTACAGTTTGCATCAATAACAGACGTCCTACTAAGAGCCAGATTGAAGGATATCAATCGAGTCTGGAGGAAGAGAGCCAACATCAATCTCAGAGACAAGATCTCAGTAATTCCACCCATCCTAGCAAAGAGGCTTTGCTCATGGACGAAGCACAGGAACCTAACCAAGGCAGTACCACTGCAATTTCCTCCGCCGTTTTTGACAATTCATACAGACGCGTCACTGAGTGGCTGGGGAGATACTCTCAGTACAAGAAGGTTCAAGGGACATGCTTGAATACGTTCCGCCAGTTCCATATCAATGTGCTAGAAGCTATGGCAGTTTTCCTAACCTTAAAGCGACTAATTAATGCCGGGAACAACAGCCATGTGAGGATAGTCTCGGACAGCCTAGTGGTGGTACACTATAAACAGAGGAGGTTCCAAGTCAAGCAAGCTGAATCACGTACTGATTGCAATATTTGCTTTGGCGGCAAAGAGTCATTGGCACCTGTCAGCAACCCATCTGGCAGGAGTCAAGAATGTGATCGCGGATGCACTTTTCAGGAATACTCCACTAGAATCCGAGTGGTCCCTGGACAAGAACTCATTCCAGTGGATTTACAATCAAATCCCGGACCTTCAAGTAGACTTATTTGCAACAGAATCCAACCACAAGCTACCATGCTATGTGGCTCCCAACCTGGACCCTCTAGCCTATGCCACAGATGTGATGACCATAGATTGGAACAACTGGCAGAAGATTTATCTATTCCCTCTGGTGAATCTTCTGATGAAGGTCTTGCACAAGCTACGATCTTTAACAGGACAAGTAGCATTAGTGGCTCCCAATTGGCCGAAAAGCAACTGGTTTCAGCTTCTTCTAGAGCTGAAGCTCCAACCCAAATGGATCCCTCGCCCGGAACTGACACAGACAGTACAAACTCAAACTGTGTCAGCTTCCTCAAGAATTCTGAAAGCCCTGACTTTATGGACTTCATAAAGTTTGCAGCCCAATAGGACGCGAGTATTGATCCATGTAACATTGTATTTATAGAATCAGATAAAAGAGATTCAACTCTCAAGCAATATGATTCAGCTGTTAAAAAAAAAAAATTGGCCAATTTCCTAAAGGAATCAGGAGCCCACAAAATGACCACGACTCTGGCAATTTCGTTCTTTAGAACTCTATTTGAGAAAGGCCTAGCCGCCAGTACTATTACAACAATCAAGTCAGCTTTGAAGAAAATTTTTCAGGTCGGCTTCAGTATTAACTTGTCAGATGCATACTTCTCCTCCATTCCGAGAGCATGTGCATGCCTAAGACCAACTGACCGCCCACAAAAGGTCACTTGGTTCTTGAACGATGTACTTAAATTGGCTTCAGACACTAATAATGAATCATGCTCATATATAACCCTCCTAAGAAAAACTTTATTCTTAATGGCTATGGCCTTAGGTGCCAGAATATCTGAACTTTCAGCTCTCATGAAATCCAGACCACACAGATTTCCTCCCATCAGGGGAAGTACTACTATCCCCAGACCGGAGCCTCCTGGCTAAGAATGAGAGGACCCACAAAATAGATGGACTCCATGGAAAATCATCCCTTTGACACAGGACACATCATTGTGCCCTTTCACTACCCTTAGATCCTTCTTAGCCAGAACCTCCACAACATCGTTAGGTCCTCTTTTCATTAGAGAAAAAGGTGGCACAATCTCTCTTAAAGGTATTAGACAGCAAATACTCTACTTTATTAAACAAGCCAACCCGGATTCAATCCCACATGTCCATGATATCCGGGCAGTGGCTACCTCTATTAATTATTTTCAAAATATGAATTTTGAGGACCTGAAGAAGTATACGGGTTGGAAATCCCCAGTAGTTTTTAAGTGCCATTATTTAAAGAATCTAGAAGCTCTTAAATTCCCAGCAATTGCTGCAGGGAGCATAGTCTCCCCCAAATAATGAATCCTATCAGTCTTCTCCTTACCCCTTTCTCCTTCCTGATACTCTCTCCTTCCTACCTGCCTCGCTTGTACTCCCCACCATACCTCTCTCCTCTGGGTTGAGAGGGCTTGGGCATCATCCTGCCACCAAATCTTGTACATAGAATGTTTGGTTCTGGATTGTTTTATGGACCGGACTGTACATATTCTGGAAATGTGATATTACCTGGATACCCTGTCAATTGTATGATATCTTCAGGCTATTACTAATTCTAAGTCATAGTTTTAGTCTTAGCATAAGTAGTAAGTAAGTATGTTTAAGTTTAAATGAATCTATTGTAAATATTAAGTTAGTAAATTTAAGCTAAAATGAACCCCAGGTTTCATTAACTCCTTCCTTATAAGATTCCTTAGCATCTAGTAGGCTTGGATAGGCATTCTCTGGTAACTTTTCACCGGCGAACACAGGTCGAACCCAGAAAAGGGATTTTGACGAAGGAAAAATCTATTTCTGGGGAGAGACCTGTGTCGCCCGGTGATTCCAGCCCTTCTAATTAAGTTCCCCACCCTTACACCAATCCAAGCCAGAATGTCTAAAAATTCAGGATTGCAGATGGCGCTCGGGTTGGGTAGTGGTAGTAGTAGTGAGGGGGAAGTAGTAGCCATTGCGACTGCTCTCCCCATAAGAGGGATTTTGGAAAGGAAACCTCTAATTGGCAGAAGATCTGTGAATAGTGGCTTCCACTCGCCTTGTACTTTATACCCAACGCCCTTAGGGTGCTCGCACGAGGGTAGTAACCTCAGCATACCATGCTAGCTTTTTTCTCTGGTATATTTATAACCTATTTATACTAGAAAAGTGAGCAGCAGGATCCTTTTCACCGGGCGACACAGGTCTCTCCCCAGAAATAGATTTTTCCTTCGTCAAAATCCCTTTTTTGAGGAAGAAAAGAAAGAGGGAGAGAGAGAGGAAATTGTTATTGATGGTGTAAAGCCTTACTTTTTTTTCAGTGTTATTGGATCATCACCATCATCATCATCTGTCCTCTTCATTTTGGAAAATATATCCTCCGCAGACAGTCAGACCAATTAACAAATAATGTATTGACAATAAGCCGTCAACTTGGCTAATGATGCTGAGGCAGTCCCAGAAGCAATAATACCATCCCCTCCATGACAGCTATGGCAGTCCCAAAGGAGGAAATATCTTGATGGTATTATATGTACAGGAAGCATACAGAGTAACAAGGTTGTATATCAGCATTACAGTTTATATGCGCACTATAAATGATGGAACATACCAGACTGTGTGCAATGGCCAACCCCCTCCTCCTCCCAGTTCCATATACACAATTTCTATGTTCAATAACTTGTAAATTGTAATAGCTATAAATATAGAATTTTTTTAAGTCGTGTAAAACCAATTGATTCTTTATACGTCCCATTTGTTATCTGCTTGATTATTTGCGTTTCTTTCAGTTCTGTTTTTAGTAAAAGATAAATATTCCATAAATTTATAAATATTTCGTGGATGTTGTGGAATTATTGTACAAAACCGTATGATGGTACATATGGTATCATTCATCATACAAAGTGGTCAAATTATCATAGTACATGTACGGTATATATTGTACATATGACAACACTGCTTCCACCCATTTTGCTTCTCTCTTGACATTTATTCAATGCATACTGTATTGTACTTAGTACAGTAATGTAGTGTTAAATAGTATTTATATTTTTCACTGTATATGTGGGTTTATACATGTACAGGCAGTCCCTGGTTATCGGCGGGGTGCTGATAAGCAAAAACCGCAATTAGCCAAACTCTGCAATTTAGATATACGGTTAATGGCACCAATAACCAGTTAATGGCGTCTATGTTAGGTATGTTATGATGCCATAACTCTATTATTGATAACCAGAACATTGCACATTATAGCATCATAAATCGCCGATTTCATGGCACTACACAAGCGCCATAAAACTGGATTGTCATTAACCGAGTCTGCTGATAACTGGGGTCTGCCTATACATATGTATCACATTCAGATAAACTATGCGCTCTCTCTCTCTCTCTCTCTCTCTCTGGATTATTTATAAAAAGAATATTGACAGAGAAAGAAATGCTAGCAAATGCCAATATTTTTTTGGAGAGAGAGAGATTTGGGCAGTCACATACACATTTAATGCATAGTTCCCCCAAAAGCAATGCTAAAGTGTATACACACACACACACACACACACACTGCAGACTGAAAAATGTGTCATATGGTAGGTTACGTCAGACTCGACTTACATAATTCCGATCATACAGCACTTTTCAAATATATTAAGAAAAGTCAGTTCTAGGTTACATCAGATGTTCCCAAGTTACATTGTTACAGTCTTACAGTGCCATAAGCAACAAAATACTAGAATTAGTTTCTTAGTGGCATAGCTGTTGGGGCTATAAGTAGTGAGGTGAGAAGACCAGTTTTGATAGCTGTAGCCTTTGGGAGGGTTCACTGTAAGGAGGTGAGAAAACCCCTTGAGGATGTGAGCATCTCTGATATAATCAGGATATGCTCACTTTACATATTTAGGGCTTCCTCGTGAATTTTTTCATATGCTCTCAGAATTCTGTTATCCCACGTCAACACAGTACTCTTCTTCTATCCTGTCAATTCAGTCAACAGTTTCACAATTCCCAAAATCTCTCATACATTTTCTCTCTTACTCTGTCAAGCCTAAAACCCCTCATAATTCACAGACAGTTCTATGTCTAAATTCCCTTACCCTACGTACAAACTTCTCAGGCTTTTTCACCTCCCGACTCACTCACCACATGACCAAAGAACTCAACTTCTTTTTTAAACCATTTATACCTAGCTAACTTCACTTTTATGCCTATTTCCTCCAGCTAACCATGTACTGCATTCACCATATCCTTATGTTCTATGATAGGCTCATTCATAATCAAAATATCATCCTTAATTACAATTACTCATTCTTTTGGGAACTCGCTTAATGCCACATTCATAGCCTGTTGGAAAGATGTAGGGGCATTAGCCATACCAAAAATCACATTCCTAAATTGATGGTGCTTTTGGCTTGTTGTAAAAAGTTGTCCCAGGTCTACTCTCTTCAGCTACAGTCATCTGGCATTAATCCCTCACTAGATCCAGCTTGCTAAACACTTTCATTAAATGCATATGTCACATCAGTGCACATTCTCAGACGTACACCTGGTTTTCCCACAGGTACATTCCGACTGTTCCATTCATTTTTACTCAGCTCTATCATACCTCATTCTATTTCCTTACTCTGATTTTCTATCTTTTTCATGACTGATGAAGGGAAATGACAAGGTCTTTGATAAACAAGAGATAACGCCTCTCAAAGTAATTCTCATCTCCAGCAATTTAGCTCCACCAAAATCTTTACCACCCCATCTTACCACACAGTGCCAGATCTGCAAGATTTCATATATTTGCCTCGTTTTTTGTTTACTCAACTCATCATTTGTTCATTTAGTTTCTTTAATTTCCCCTACTGTTACACTACAACCATTCAGAAACTTATCATTTGTAGTTTTAACCTTAGATGTACATGTCCCCTTCCCAGCCATTGGTATGTATACTCCATTTCTTTTGCACATTTGTACATACCTGACAACGTACTTTAGGATCTTGAATATTCAATATTCCATCATATACAAGCACAGTTTGCCTTACTTTATAATCAGCCTTTGCTTCATCCACCACAAATGTACATATACATTTCACTCATGCTAACTCCTATACAGTGGTACCTTGAGATACGAAATTAATCCGTTCCAAGCCCTCCAAAAACACCCCAGTAAATTACATTTCCAGGCCTAAAACACATGTTCTAGAGTTACAACGCCGATCCGACGGAAGAAATATGACTCCAAAAAGGCAAAATACTGTACATACTTGAGTAATATTCAACTGCATGTAATGTTCAACCCCATTTTTACTGCATATATTAGGACTTTAGCATATGTCCCTTAGCAATAAGCCTAGCCTATGTTAGCGGTTGCTACTGTAGCCTAGTCTATGATTCTGACATCTAAACCTAAGAGCTAAAAGCTTAGAATATGCCAATAAAATGTATAAATAATCAGTATGTACTCATTTCAAATAATTATTAATTAATCATTAACTATAATACACAAACAAACAAAAAACAAACATTCAGCTCTTACCCGTCTTACGAGTATCGAACGAGTGCCAAGCAATCATTTTTCCTAGCACACAGTAAGCCATAAATTGTCATTAGTATCTCTCTTCAACTAATGAAACTACCAAACAGTATAATAACCATTCATTTCTATTCTTTATTCTATCTTTACCTAATGGAGATACCGAGTTACTGACAGCTATAATGAAACATACGTATACGTACCGTAATAATAGAACAGAAGAAGAATTCTAAAAAATACGTATTTGTTGGCAGTCTGATTTATTTTATAGTTTATGATATCTAATTCACAATTTTTTTATTAAATGTATTGCATGTACTCATTTCAAATAATTATTAAGTAACCATTAACTATAATAAACAAACAAAAAAAAAGCTTCCAAACGTCTGTTTACATCCAGCACTTACGAGTATCGAACGATCGACAAGCAATCACTTTACACAGTAAGCCATAAATTTTCATTATCTCTCTTCAACTACTGAAACTACCAAACAGTATAATAACCATACATTTCTATTCTTTATTCTATCTTTACCTAATGTTTTTTTTTTATTAAATGTATTGCATGAATAAGTTTTTCAATTTACAGCATCCTTTTACCAATAGAATACAAGGGGTAGATGCTGACCAATAGGAGAGCAGGACCTTATGGGGTGACTAGCATCAGGAACCAATGGGAGAGCGGGAGGATGGTGGCGAGTTTACTCAGTTGGCGGCGCGGGAGTTTTAAAATTGTTCTCGGTGGTCCGGGCGAATCTTGGGACTTTACAGCAACAACCTTTCGTATCTTGAAAACTTTTCGTATGTAGAGCAGTAAAATTTTTTGCATTGGCTTTCGTATCTGGAGTTTTTCGTAAGTAGAGCCTTTCGTATCTCGAGGTACTACTGTATATGCTTGCCACCTTATCTTTACACTAATTTCTGATTCTCCTCCCTTGGTACATCCATATACTTCTGCACCACTTATCAGTTTTACCTTCACACTACCATCTCCTTTTTGAGTACCATTTTATGCTAGCACTTCCCTTTCCTTTCATTTCAATCATCTCCTCCTACTGGTATATAGAACCATTTTGTTTTCTCAAAAACTGATAGCCTAACAATGCAATGTATTTTTCATTTTCACAGTCTATTATGTAGAAATGTCTTCATTCATACTCACAACACATACCACATACTTGTTTGCTTTTTTTTGCAACTACCAGTACCTGTACCTCACCAAAACCCCATATGCACCATATCTGTTTATTGAGTCCTATCACACCATGCAGCTTATCGTACACATTCTTGTTGATAACATTTGCACCATAACCTGTATCAATTAAGGCACATAATTCTACCCCCCAGACTCCATCTTAATGCGTAACCTCTTGTTTACATTCTTCATCAGACTTACAATTCCCTCTCTCACATTCTTTACATTTACACTTAAAAAACCACTGAGGCTGAGGGTTCACCCCCAATGACCCCTTTTCATGCGCCATTTCCCTAATTCTGCTGCCCAATTTTGCCATTCACACCTGGGCTCAGATTTAGTTTTCTAAATACTTCTGCTACATGGCCTACTCACTTGCAATCATATAATGCACATCAGGGGAAAATGATCAGTTTGACTACATTTTCTACAGTCACCTACAATCCTTTCCAATTCACTTACTCTTGCCATATGCTGTATCCTTCCACACTTAAAAGATTTAATTATTCATTCTTCCTTTAAAATTTTTCACTTGTTTCTTACTTGACCACATGCAAAACAAACTCTTACTGCCCATTTAGTAGTGTATTCATTTTTCGAATGACTTTCCCTTTCACACCTACCTATAGCATTTTTCGTCTTGCATTTTCTGTTTTCATGCCACAAGACATGTTCATTTCATTTTTCCATTTTTCCAATTTCCATGTACATTCCATCCATAATTTATGTTCTACCACTACTCTTCCTCATACTTTTTACAATCCGTATTTGCTCCATAGTCATTTAATCCTCTCTGAAACGTAATCTTCAATTATACTGAAAGTCTCCATCACAATACATCACTCACTCACTCCTGTCTGTCAGTCTTACATTCTTCCTACGTTTGTTATATTGTTATTCTTTTATCCATCATATCTTCAAATTTAAATCTTCCATCAAATCCAGTACATCATTTTGTTTCAGCCTCTCAGGCTTCTAACGCATCTTATCCTTATGCCTCAAGTTCACAGTGTCAGCCACATGATCCAGAACTGTAGCCAGAAACTTTTTTGTTATGTTGTTATCATTTATATCCTGATCCCCATATATTTTTCTGGTCAGTTTAATGTACATTGAAGCATTTTCATTCCGTCCTTATTTGGACATCTTCACATTCAATTTTCCATTTGTATCTAATTCCCTTCTTCACTTGCTTTACCTGTCCTGTTTTCCCACACTCATAATTGTCACATAAAAATCCAGAGCGCCTCAGTGGCATGATCAGTATGGTCTTAGCCTGCCACCTCGGTGGCCACAAGTTCGATTCTCGGGCATTCCACTGAGGGGTTAGAGATGTGTATTTCTGGTGATAGAAGTTCACTCTCGACGTATTTCGGAAGTCACGAAAAGCCATTGGTCCCGTTGCTGAATAACCACCTGTTCCATGGAACATAAAAACACCATACCATACATAAAAATCTAGCAGCCTTCCCTCCAAAATTTCTCCCAGTTCTTGCAGTCACTGTTAGGTCCATACTCTCTAAATAAATCAGTTGTGTCTCTCTCTCTCTCTCTTGCTCTCAATATGTAATACTTCACAATCTTTGGCACTTACGTAAGTAATATACTCCTATGCACCTTTCCCACTCCAACATCACTTGAACTCCCTGGCTCCCTATCACTTTCCTATCTCATTTCAGAAGTTAACCCACCTTCTCCCAATGTCATATATATACAATAAATCATGACTCTCATTCAACTTGTACAATGATTCCATCTTCTACTTTCCCTATCCCCACCCAATCAATTCTTCCCAAACCTAACTGCCGTAACATAAGTAACGTAAACACTAAAAAAGGATAATATAAGTAGGTTTCTTTTTTTATAGTTATACTCTTTCACAATGCTAATTTGACAAAACCACAACAAGAAAAACACTGACTATTTATATCACCCCCATATGGGGATAATGCCGTCAGTGCACCTCATTCGGTGCAAGGTAAGCATTACTTAAGGGTCTTTGCAGCATCCCTTTGTCCCCTAGCTGCAACTACACTCATTCCTTTTACTCTACCTCCGTTCCTATTCTCTTTCTTCCATCTTACTGTCCACCATCTCCTAACAATTGTTTCATAGTGCAACTGTGAGATTTTCCTTCTGTTATGCCTTTCAAACCTTTTACGCTCAATTTCCGTTTCAGCACTGAATGGCCTTAGTTGCTCCAGTGCTTGGCATAATGCCAAAAATCTATGTAAATGAAACAAATCTATTTGTATCACAGCAAAGATTTTATACGTACATAGAAAAACAAACAATTCAATGTATAATCTGTATTAACCTTAGACATTCTCATGTCTAAGACTTCAAACAGCAAATAAAAGAATAAAAACGGTCTCAACAAAGGGATTTTGACAAAGGAAAAATCCATTTCTGGGTAAGGGCCTGTGTTGCCCAGTGAAATGTCCCTTTAGCACACATTTCTAAGGTATATTATTGCTAACATACCAGAGAAAAAAGCTAAAATGGAAATGCCAGAATATTCTGGCTCTCTCACCTTATTTAAAGGTGTCGGTATGGTTTCTGGGGCGAGTGAAACCACTACCAGAGGTCCCTTGCCATTTAGATTCATCCTCCTTCAAAATTCCTCTACCAGAGAGGAGCCGACCTAAGGCCCACTCCCCGCTACCGTTACTGCTAGCGCCTCTGACGTCATACCTGGCGTTAACACCCAAGCTTGGGCCAAGGAGGGGGGGTACAAGAGAAGGGTGGGATTTCACTGGGCAACACGGGCCCTTGCCCAGAAATAGATTTTTCCTTCGTCAAAATCCCTTTTCTGGGCTCAGCCCAAGTCGCTACGTGAAGTAGTACCAGAGAAATGGCCACAAAAGCTTGGAACAATGGAGTACAAAGAATATTGTAGGAAAATGAAAAGCAATTAAGGTTAATTGGTATAATCTAAAGATAAAATTACGAACTAGGTAGCAAGGGTACTGAAACTTAAGAGTAAATACAGTAAACTATGATTAACCTTAAAATTAGATACAATATTAAATTAAAGTGTGACTAATCCTAAAATTAAATTACAAGGAAACATCACAACTATGTACAACATGTGGCATCCAAGGTACGACAAAGGCTACATGGTGGCAGAGCCACAGCAAGAATGTCAGTGAGGCAGGTAGAAAGGAGAGATCTAGATTTAAACTACTTACTACTACTTAAGCAGTGTCAGGGGAAACTGTGTTTCCCGCTGCCACTGCTGGAAATTTAAGTGCTTCTAAGGACTTGAGGTAATGGCGTTTAAATACTGTCGGAGATTTCCAGCCTGTATACTTTTTCAGATCATCAAAATTCATATGCTGAAAGTAGTTAACAGAGGTAGCTACTGCCCTCTTGTCATGTACACGAGGGAAGGACTCTGGGTTGGCTTGTTTAATGAAATATAATATTTGTTGCCTTATTCCTTTTAAGGAAATAGTGCCACCTTTTTCCCTCATAAATAAAGGGCCTGAAGATCTTAGGGCCGTCCTATCTAGGTATGCTCTTAGGGCAGTAACTGTAAATAAGGATGGGTCCTGTGGAAGTGGGAGGATTTTCCACAGGGCCCACCTATCTAGTGGGTCTTCATTTTTAGCTAGAAATTGACGATCTGGAGAAAGTAATACTTCTCCTGAAGGGAGAAATTCTATATGACCAGTCTCTCTAGAAAGAGCCGACAGTTCAGATACCCTGGCTCCTGAAGCTAGACTTAAAAGGAATAATGTTTTCCTCAGGAGGGGTAAAAAATCACATGATTCATTATCAGTGTCTGATGCCAGTTTGAGAACATCATTTTAGAACCATGACGCAGACTTAAGCCTCTCTGATGGCCTGAGTCTAGCACAGGCCCTGGGGATAGATGAAAAATAAAGAGTCTGTTAGGTCTATTTTGAAACCAAACTGGAAGATTTTCTTGAGTGCAGATTTGGTAGTAGTAATAGTACTTGGCTGCTAAACCTTTTTCAAACAGTGTCCTAAAGAAGGATATGGCCAGATTGGTTGCCATGGTTTGGGTTTCAGAATTCCTCAGGAAAATAGCTAGTTTTTTAACTGCTGAGTCATACTGACGTAGGGTTGACTCCCGTTTATCCGATTCTAAGAATGGGATATTTTTGAGGGTCGATGTTGGCATCCCTTTTTGCCGCAAACTTCATGAAATCCATAAAGTTAGGGTTTTCTGAATCCCTGAGGAAGCGTACACAGTCTTCATTTGTACTAGTTGTGATAGCTTGGGATTGGGAATCCGTTGAGGTCGGAGTCCCAATTCCAGTAGTAGTGGGAACCAATTGCTCTTGGGCCAATTGGGGGCTATTAGAGCAATGTGTCCCTTGAACGTCCTGAGTTTGTTCAAAACCTTCAAGAGAAGATTCACTGGAGGAAAGATGTAAATCTTCTTCCATTGATTCCAGTCTATAGCCATGGCGTCCGTGGCATAAGCCAGAGGGTCCAGGTTGGGAGCCACGTAACAAGGGAGTTTGTGGTTCGACTCCGTGGCGAAGAGATCCACCTGAAGCCCTGGGACTTGTTGACAGATCCAGTTGAATGACTGCCTGTCCAGGGACCATTTTGACTCCAGTGGGACTGAACGAGATAGCGCATCTGCTATTACGTTCCTTACTCCCGCTAGGTGGGTGGCGGATAGGTGCCATTTGTTCTTGGCTGCCAATGAAAATATGGCTATCATGACATGGTTCACATGGCTTGACTTGGAGCCTCCCCTGTTGATGCAGTGTACTAACACTGCACTGTCCAGCACTAGTTTGATGTGAGATTTCTTGGCTGGATGAAGCTTTTTCAGGGCGAGGAACACTGCCATAGCTTCCAGGACATTGATATGGAGCTGGCGGAATGGAAGGGACCAGGTTCCTTGTATCTTCTTGTACTGAGAGTACCCTCCCCAGCCGCTTAGTGACACATCTGTGTGGATAACTAGTGCCGGCGGAGGGAACTGAAGAGGAATTGACTTTGACAAATTCTTGACCTCCGTCCAGGGACGGAGGCGTTTGCGTAAGATCGCCGGGACAGTGGATAGTTTGTCTCGGGATCTGCTGTTTGCCCTTGAGCACCAGACGCGGTTCATATCTTTCAGTTTTGCTTTTAACAGAACGTCTGTTATCGAAGCAAATTGGAGAGAGCCTAGGATCCTTTCCTGGTTCCTCCGAGACATTTGTTTGCACTTGAGAAATTGTCTGGTTGCCTTGGCTATTTCTCTCTTCTTCAACGATGGAATTGATAGAGTGTGGGAGTTCAAGTCCCATTGAATGCCTAACCACTGAAAGCGAGACTCCGGTGTCAGCCGGGACTTGGTCTTGTTTATCTGGAACCCTAGGTGTTCCAGAAACTGGTTTACTTTGACTGTTGCTTTGTGGCATTCCTCGATGCTTGTGGCCCAAACGAGCCAATCGTCCAGATAAGCAACTAGCATTATTCCTTGAGACCTGAGTTCTTGAACGACTGTCTCCGCCAGTTTTGTAAATATTCTGGGGGCTACGTTGAGCCCGAAAGGCATTACCTTGAAGGAGAATGCCTGGTTCCCTAGCCTGAAGCCTAGGAACGGGCGGAAGTGTCTTGCTACTGGAACATGATAGTATGCGTCTGTAAGATCGATAGAGGTGGTGATGGCCCCACGGGGTAGTAAGGTCCGCACCTGCAAGATGGTCAGCATTCTGAACTTGTCGCAACGAATGAATAAGTTTAGACGGGACAAGTCTAGAATTATTCTTCGTTTGTTTGAGCCTTTCTTTGGCATGCTGAACAAGCGACCTTGAAACTTTAAGTGCTTGACTCTTGATACTACTCCTTTCTGAAGGAGTTCTTGAGCGTACTCTATCAATTCCTCTGTTGGTTGTTGATGGAAGGTTTTGGATGGAGGAGGACCTTTGATCCAGCTCCAGCCTAGACCTTTCGACACAATGCTCTGTGCCCATTTGCTGAACCTCCATCTGTGGCAAAAGAAGAACAGTCTCCCTCCTACCTGAGGATTCTCACTGGCTCGGGGAAGGGCGTGTCCCGGGCCCTCCTTGTAAGTGCTTACCCCGGCTGGATGCTCTTCCGCCGCCTCTCTGGCGGAAGGCACCTCTAGCTCTGCTACCCCTGCCAAACCTGTTAAATGGCTGAAAGGACTGGCTTTCAAACACTGGGTTGAAAGCCGGGGAGACAGCGTAGGAGGTTGAAGCCTGCGCGTGTTGTGGTTGCGCCACTAACAGAAACTGTTGTTGTGGCTGTGCCTTGGAGGTGGAAGGTTGCGGTACTTGTGATAACGGAACCGCCTGCATCACTGCCTGTTGCTGAGGAGCCTGGAAAGGCTGGAATTTCCTAGGCTTCTTGGATTTCTTAGTTGATGCGGCCGACTCCGACTTGCTCTTGCTGGTCAATCCCCAGCGAACTTTCAGACTGAGTGAACTGAGTTCACTACCGACTCTGGGAAGAGATCAGCACCCCAGATGGAAGCAGCCAAGAGCTTATTGGGCTCGTGTCGGATGGTGGCCTCCGCCAGGACATGTTTCCGACAATTCCGTCTCGCTATGACGAAATCATATAAGTCACATTGCATTGTATACAATTGTGACTTTGCTATGATTTTAAATAGCGGCTCTTCTCCGTAGATCAGAGCCAATACCTTTGTCATAACCAACGTATTGAGGGACCTGGACAATCTCATTCGGGTGTCAAATTCAGCCTGGATGAGGCTGTCCAGAAGCCTGGGTAGTCTCTCGCTAAACTGCGAGATGGCACAGTCCGGTTTGAGCTTCCCGACCGAAAAGGTGGCCGGGAGATCCAACCATAGACCTTCTGTTCCGGGGAGCAGGAGGGATGTAGGTTCTGCTCCCGGAGCTGCGACATTGGCTCATCTTTCATTGCAGCCTGAATAGTGAGCTCAGCTACCTTCGGAGTGAACGGGATGGGCGTTTCTGCGTCCACTGTGAAAATCGTGAAGGCACTTTTAAAGGCTTGGACCCTGGTGTTAATGCATTCCCATTCCTCCAGACTCCTAAGCCATTCACGTTGGGCTTGATCCCGGGAGAGGATGACCGTCTCCTTTGGGATCTTGTCCTCTCTCCTCATCGCCGCTTCTGTAAGGCGGGCATAGCCGATGAAGGGGGGTTGCAGACCTGCCGGATGGAACTCGAAGTCCTCAAGCCTTTGAGTTCCACAGCCCTCCAACGTCAGCATCCCGTCCTTGAAGGGAGCGTGGGAAGAAATCCTCCTGGGATTGCTTGCCGTGAAGGTAGGGAGAGTACTTGAGTCCGGCATGGTTTGGACTACCATGCCGGGCTGTGAAAGACCTGTCGCGGGATTCTCTCGGAGACCTGCGATGAGGTTCTCCTGAGTGACCAGTCTCTCCGAAATGGCTCGGATTGACTGGCCTGACTCCTCCAAAGAAGACGAGATTTGAGAGAACATCTCTTGGAACTTGTTTTGGACCAAGTTCCCGACCAGACTACCCATTTGCTGCATAATATCGGCCGAAATATTTGCAGTGAAGGTGTCTGGGTCGAAAGGTGAAGGTTCCACCTTTTCTTTGGGGGTCCTAGGATGGGCTCCTGTAGAGGTTGAAGGCTCAGGGTCGGAGAAGAGCTGAGCCTTGTCCCTAGAAGACTTGGACTTGTAACCCTTCAAGTACGAAGTCATTCTAGCCTTCTCCACTCTGGGATGGTGAGCCGAAGATTTCTGAGTGCCACTAGAACCTGACTTCTTAGACAGTCTTTTGAAGCGATTTATAGTCACACTTGCCTTTGACTTTAGGGATCACCTGGGCGGACTTCGGTCTGACTGACTGCCCATCCCCGGTGAATCCCTGAAAAGAAGTAGAAGTAGTAGGGGAAGAAGCTCTAGATGGGCTCAAGGGGAGAGCTTGAGCCCCTACTAAACCTGCCTCACTTATATCCCTACCTGCGGCGTCTACCGTCATGGGCTCGAGGTTAAGATCGAGCGCTGCAACTTCTTGCAGGACCTCCTGGTTCGCAGGTTCCTCCGAAGCCAGAGCGACCTGTTCCTGAATGGTGGCGATCAGAGGAGCCGCCGCTTCCGGGTCCACATAGGAGGCTGGCTTTCCACCGGGGAAGATGAGGGTGGCCATCTCCTTGGACAAAATGTACGGTTGCCCCTTGGAGACATTTCGTCCAAAGCCACCAACCCAGGCCTTCAAAGTGGTCTGAGCGGCGTCCCTAACCGCTTGGGCACCCTGAAAGAGAGGGTTAGTATTAATACTTAAGGCTACTTAAGATTAACTTAAAATATATATGCTAATTGATATATCACGAATTATATTGGTCAATGAATTAAATATGACAAGGTTTAGTATCCGGAGGCCTACTTATTCCGGAGGAGACCTGATCCACTAGCTTGTAGCAGATAGTGCAGCTCTCGTGGTGCCAAACCGACGAATCACCGTACCGGATCGCACAGGTAGCGTGGGTCCGGCAAACCTCGTGCCCACAGGGGTCTTGGAGTACAGCGTTGCAGCCCTTACTCCATACAGTGGGTGACCTGTAAGTGAAATGATACATGAGTATCAACACTAACTTTCTGGACTAAGTCCATGATGTGATATATCATAACACCGGAATGCACCGGAGTTAATAGATAATTTTAAGGCTTAGTCTCTACCTGCTCTTCTGCCATGTAACGTGTTGAGTGTCCGATAGGGTTGGTAAAACTTGAATCAGTGTGTCTCCGGCGTTGCCGAAGGACAACATATCACCGAGACAGGAGTAGTACCTAACCTATACGCCTGAGCGAGGAGTACTAGGATGGCGGGTGAGGAGCAGGAAGGGACCAATAATTGGTGGCGGGGTGGATAACCCCGCCGTAAAAACTAAAAATTAGAATAAGTAGGTGGTGAAACCCGGATGGGGAGCGGGGTCTCCGCCAACTTAGACTAAAATAATGGATGTTAAGAATAAATGTAAACATGCATGAGGTATAAAAAGATGCCGGAGCTCTCCCACAGTCACTGGCCCTGGGGCCTGGCAATGCCGGAGCCCTGATCCGCCGGAGCGGGGAAAGGTGATGACTCGGAGTAGGGGAGCTCGGCCTGAGAACCGAGGAGAGCCGAGTGTAACCGAGCCTGGTGGCCAACCGAGGCTCGGCCAGGCAGGGGTCCCCCCCGGTACTCTATAGGGAGAGCGGTGTGAGCCGAGCCAGCGCCGAGTGTCCTCCAGCTAACTTCCGTATCCCCCGCGAGGTGGGGGGAAGAAGGGAGGGAGCTCGGATCGGTTGCCAGGGACAACGTGAACGAGCGTATCTCCCTCCCCCTGGAGGGGGAAGTAAGCGTGGAGGACCGACGCTGGGTGGCTCATAGCGGTCGTCTGGACTCTTCTCGGTCGTGGGGTGAGCCACGCTGTGAGAAAGACCATGCGATCAGAGGTGGCCTAGGCCAGCCCGAACCGTCTCGAAAAGCATGAATATCAATAACATCCTAACAAAACACGGGGGAGAAGGAAGAAAAATGATGGAGAAGAGAAAGAAGAGTCCTGGAGAAGCTGGGTCGGACCAACCGAGAAGGGAGGGCGACCTTAGCGACTCAAAGCAGCTGGCCTATGCTGATACGTAGAAACGTAGGGCGGTGACCAGGGTAGCTCAGGACCAAAAAGAAAGAACCTAAGTCCTTTAGGGAGCCTATCATAGAGACCTGACCACTAAAAGAACATGCATGCATGAACTCTGAGCTGAAGGAAGCGATGTAGGCTACGAGCTTAGAGCAAACTCTTAAACAACCCTCGTGTTAAAAATGCACAAATAATCACGATAATACGTCAATGATGCATAACCATAGGAATAAAAATGTACTGCTAAATCATTCGAACACAAACGGTATAGAAGACCAAGAGTAGCACAAAACAATGAAACACGTGGGAGCGAGCCGCTCGGGAACAAAGCCGTCCGGGACGCCGTCTTTAATAACCGAAATAAAATGGTTAAACGTGCCCTTGCCCGGCTATAATTGACATGAAACATTACTAGCAGTACTGAACTTGGATGCAGATGAGTCTTGACGTTGCATGATGAAAGGAAATAAATCCAGAGCGAGCACAACACAGAGCAAGAAAAAACGCGTGCAGTCTGTATCATGCTAGCGAAAAGGATGACGTCAGAGGTGCTAGCAGTAACGGTAGCGGGGAGTGGGCCTTAGGTCAGCTCCTCTCTGGTAGAGGGATTTTGAAGGAGGATGAATCTAAATGGCAAGGGACCTCTGGTAGTGGTTTCACTTGCCCCAGAAACCATACCGACACCTTTAAATAAGGTGAGCGAGCCAGAATATTCTGGCATTTCCATTTTAGCTTTTTTCTCTGGTATGTTAGCAATAATTTACCTTAGAAATGTGTGCCAAAGGGACATTTCACGTAGCGACACGGGCTGAGCCCAGAAATAGGTACAGTGGTCCCCCCGTATTCGCGGGGGATGCGTACCAGACCCCCCCGCGAATAGTTAGAATCCGCGAATGTTTGGAACCCCCTCCAAAAATACTCATAAAACTTAGCTATCCTTAACATGCAAACACCAAAGTAGCTAAAAGGACCATCCTTCATCAAATATACATAAAACATCCTATTATGGTTCATATTAATCTTTGAAATATTATTAATACTGTTTTAAAGTAAATCTTACATTTTATGGTTATACATAAATACGTACATACGTATTATGTACGTACTGCATGACTTAGTTACGTATGTGAAAATAATTCAGTCCCCCCATAAGTATTCAGTCATGCACGTTTTCTTTCATACTGTTACTATTTGAGACATCCATTTTCTTTTTACAAGGGAAACAAATGTATGTGAAATCAGAAGCGATAGAGAGAAAGAACAAAATTTGTATGAACATTAAACAATTGTTTTACGCTAGTACAACATATGTAAACCGGGTACTCACCAGTGATGAATGTTGATTAAAGATGATGATGATGAATTAGCCGTGCAGTCCGATGAATGACGATGAAGATATGACTGCACAGCTAAGCAGAGGAGTTACATATCCTCTGAGGGCGCCTCTTCACCTTCAGGAGGCGCTTCGGGAGGCGGTGACTCAGGCGATTTGGGAGGCACTTCTTCAGGCGATTCAAGAGGCACTACTTCAGGCGATTTGGGAGGCTTTGGAGGGTCTTTCTTCGTTCGTGTGATGAACATTGTGATTGGCAACTGCTGCCGTTGCTTCTTCATGGTGGTGAGAGCTTGATTATAGGGCTCCAGTGCTGTGTCTAGAATATTAGAAAACTTCAAGGAGCGCTCCATGTAAGGATCCCATGTTTGCGACAAACTCCTGGAGGTCGTTTACCATTTTTTTAACTTGGGACAGGCGTTCCAAAGTCAGGCCCTCCTCCTCCTCCTCCTGATCCTCTCCTGAACCTGGAGTGTCTTCTTCCTCGCTGGCGGACTTCGTCAGCTCTTCCAAGTCCTGGTCGGTAAGGGGGTCAGAGTGGGCATCAATGAGGTGCCGACTTCTTCCTCGGTGATATCGTCAAAGCCCTCACCACCAAGAATTTTTGCCAACTGGACTGCCTTATTAATGGCTGAATGCTGGATTTCCTGGGGAGAAAAGCCTGTATAATTATGGACACAGTCTGGCCACAACTTACTCCAGCAGGCATTCAGTGTCTCCTTCTTCATGTCCTTCACGACCGGTCAATGACAGACAGACACGTGGCAATCGTGAATTTACGCCAATAATCTTTCAGCGTAAATTCACTGTCACGGTCCATTGCATCAACAAGGTGCTGGAGGGAGTTCCCGGTGTAGAGTGCCTTGAAGGCACGGATGACGCCCTGATCCATAGGCTGGAGGAGAGAGGTGGTGTTGGGAGGAAGGAACTCAAGCTGGACTCCTTTGGAATAAAGATCGAGAGGGTGGCCACCAGCGTTGTCCATTATCAGCAAGACCTTGAAGTTGATGTCCAAATCGGCCAGGTATTGCCTAACTTGAGGAATGAAACTCTGGTGAAACCAGTACTACTCCGTCAGGACTTTGGTGATCCAGGCCTTGGGATTATGCATCCAGAAGACGGGCAGTAACGCCTTGTTCTTGTTCTTGAGTGCCCTGGGATTTGCAGCCTTGTAAATGAGGCCTGGTTTCAGCATGAAACCATCCGCATTCCCGCACATCAGGAGGGTCACCCTGTCCTTTTGTGCCTTGAATCCGGAGGCTTTAGCTTCATCCTTCATAAGGTACGTCCGGGACGGCATTTTCTTCCAGAACAGGCCAGTTTTGTCCATATTGAACACCTGTTCTGGGCGATATCCTTTCTCCTGGATTATTTTCATGAAGGCCTGTGGATATTTTGCGGCTGCCTCTTTGTCTGCAGATGCAGCTTCCCCATGTAGGGAAACAGACTTTAGATGGAACCTTTTCTGGAACCGGTGGAACCATCCTTTGCTAGCCTGAAATCCTTGGGGAGCTGAGGACGGTCCCGGTTGTGGTTCTTCTTCTTCGTCTTCTCTTCAGGAGCTGGTTCTCCAAAGCCCAAGAATTCCAACGTCCCTTCTTCATCGCCTTCCAGTGCCTCCACATCTTTGGCTTCGGCTTCCTCTTCCTCACACCTTGTGAAGCAGTAGGAGTTGATAGCTGCTGGTAGATCTGTCGTGCTTTTTGGCGTATGATGTTGGAGTCAAGGGGCACGTTCTTCTTCCTGCAGTCCTTTATCCAGAACGCGAGTGCAGATTCCATTTTCACAATGGTTTTGTCTCTCACTGTGGACACAGCCTTTGCGGTGCCATAGAATGTCATACTAACACTTTTTCTTATTTCATTTTCTTTTTTCTTTATATATCTAACTGTGCTCTCATTCACTTTGAAATGGCGGCCGACTGCAGCGTAACTTTTTCCCTCCTTCAACATATCGAGAAGTTTCACCTTCTCGTCAAGCTTCATTACGGTCTTCTTTCTTTTAACTTCTTGGCCAGAAGCCTTAGAAGGAGCAGGGCGCTTTTTAGGGGCCATTTTCGGTACGATGCACACAGATATTTGCTGATACGCACAAGAGCTTTGCTTTAACGTTCGCGTATACCCGTAAGTTTCTGCGCAATGAGGCTGCTGGGTACTAGATGCGCGATACCCACAATTCCATCTCCGCGAAATGGGGCCAGGGTTCAACCAATCAACACCAAGTGTACAACCAATGAGCGACAAGGAAAATGAATGCTGCTCCTGGATTGGCTGCTGTGCAGACAACAGCCAATAGCGTTTTAAATATCATTTCGTTTGGGTACTGCTCTAAGAAGGCGTCACGGCATCATAAGATTTGTTTATCTGCGGAAAGTTGGCTTGGGTAGAGCATCTTTTAAGAAAAGACCGACTTTGTTACCGACATTTTGCTGTGTTTACATGAAAGTATTACAGAACTGTAATATTTGAAAATTAATAAAGCTTTTTTCATCATAAAAATTTATTTTGTCACGAAAATATACTCATTATGTACGTATGAAAAATACACGTACATGTACGTACTGCGTGCCGCAGACAGAAAAATACGTACCCTGCTACAAATATGTATATAATCATTGTGTTACATACTTTAGATATGGTCTGCATACTTTTATTATCATCCTAAAACAATTTATGTACGTACGTACATACATATCCTAATTAGAAATCATCTTAAAAAATTTCATAAAATGTACTGCCTGCACAATGCGTACCCAATTGACCCAATACGTATTTGTATGTAAGTTCAATGCAGTGTTGCTAAACTACAGCATTTCACGCTAGATCTGGAGTTTTCAGATTTAATCTAGCACCATTGTTTTCCAATTTGCGCGGTCGCGCAATCCTAGAGATTTTTATGATTATCTAACGTGAAATTTGGCGTGTTATCGAAGGTAATGAACAAATTATTAATAATATATTAACACAGTGGTGCTTAAAAATCTGCCCTGACGCCAATTTTACAAAAACAACTGTCACGTGTGTGACACACCTTTGAATGTCTTTGAGACAAACACTAAGGCTATAATTATAAGATTAGTATAGGGGTTGTTTTTCATTTCCAGGTACTGCTTAAATCTCCTTCCTACATCCGCCCTGCCCTTGATCTCTCTCTCTTTTCTACATCTTACAGTTATCCAAGCGAGAGTTTTTTTTTATGGGATAACATTGCCCTCCAATTGCTTTTTCATCTGGAAAATATTTATTTTGTATACAATTGCCTTTCTCGGCTGTGAAGTTGATGTCTATCCGTGGCTGTGAGATGACCAGGAATGACATGTAAGTCAGTGTCAAAGTAACTCTACACTTCAGTCAGACCAAAACTTTGTTGCCATATCGTATTCAAGCAATACATATTCTGTTATTGTTTCCTATCTATCATTTTGTGCGTGAGAGAGAGAGAGAGAGAGAGAGAGAGAGAGAGAGAGAGATATGGCTGTACGTATAAGATTGTTTATTTTCTCAGTTGCCAAACTCACTCTGTTATGCTTTATTTCATATTATGTTGCTCACCAATTTATACCTACGATATTTTTATTCAACTCATTACATCAAGATTTATAAGGAATGTCTAATAAACAGAATAACCATTTCATTATGAGATGTCCTTGAACGAATAGTAAACACATAAAAATTCGCATCCGCGAATAGCCGGGGATGACCGCGAATAATTATGTATATGTTCCACAGAGAAACCCGCGAATGGGTGAGTCCTTCCGTGAATAATTTCTAGATAGGTTCCAAAGAAAAATCCGCGAATCAGTGAGTCCGCGAATCCGGAGAACGCGAATACGGGGGGTCCACTGTATCTTTTTTAAAGAAAATACTACAATACATATAAACAATCACCTCAGAAACAAGGTTCAATTCACAGTGTCTTCAGGCAACAGGAAGTTCTCTTCAGAAACGAAGAATGTCTATCTTAACAAGTATGTGCTCATTTGATGAACACAATTTACACATCAAAAGGTTTGAAAGATGGAGGGTACAATTTTGACCAATGATTTATATCCATTATTTCAGTGACTACTTAGCTTATCCTATCACAAATGCCTTCTTCATAGTCATGACCATTGAAATTAAAGTAAAACATACATAAGAAAATCATACATATGATAAAAAAAGATAAACTATATTCAAGTATATACAACCTAATCAATATATGTAATGCCATTACATCTCAAAATCTTCATTTTTTTTTCATCTTCTTAAATGTAGAAATGTGTTATATTCTATACAGCTTAACCCTCTTACGCCAGAGCGGTAAATAAAAAATTGTCTCCCGTATGCCGGAGGGGTTTCGGAGTGAGCGCGGAAGCGGAAAAATTATTTTTTTCAAAAAATCACAGCGCGCTTAGTTTTCATGATTAAGAGTTCATTTTTGGCTCCTTTTTTTGTCATTGCCTGAAGTTTAGTATGCAACCATCAGAAATGAAAATAATTATCATTATCATATATAAATAATGCGATATATGATAGCGCAAAAATGAAATTTCATATATAATTGTATTCAAATCGCGCTGTGCGCAAAACGGTTAAAGGTAACATGTTACTTTTTTTTCGTTGTAATGTACACTAAATTGCTATCGTTTTGGTATATAACACATTGTAAAGCAATAAAAGCAACACAGAGAAAATATTATCACAAAATAATGCATGAATTCGTAACGCGCGGACGTAAACAAATATTTTTTCAAAAATTCACCATAAATCTAAATATTGTCCTAGAGACTTCCAATTTCTTTCAAAATGAAGACAAATGATTGAATATTACTATACTGTAAGAGTATTAGCTTACAATGGCAGTTTTCGACCATATCTGACGAGTTAAAGTTGACCGAATGTCGAATTTTTTTATATATATATTTTTTATATGCAATTATTTCGGAAATAAGAAAAGTTACAACCTTCAAATATTTTTCGTTTTATTCTACATGAAATTGCGCACATTTTCATATACGTATAAAACTCTATGAAATGCCTAATATGAAACGGAGCAAATATTCCGAGAATGGGACATACGTATTTCGGAGATTTGTGGCGGAGAATCCGCTCGCGGAGGGAAGGAAAGATTTTTTTTTAAATTCACCATAAATCTAAATATTTTGCTAGAGACTTCGAATTTGTTTCAAGATGAAGATAAATGACTGAATATTACTAGACTGTAGATGAAGATAAATGACTGAATATTACTAGACTGTAGAGTTTTAGCTTACCATTGCGTTTTTCAACCATTTCGGTAGAGTCAAAGTTGGCCGAACGTGGTTTTTTTTCTATTTATCGTGATTTATATGCAAATATTTCAAAAATGAGAAAAGCTACAACCTTCAATTATTTATTGTTGTATTCTACATTAAATTGCGCACATTTTCATATATAAAACTTTATGTAACGGCTAATTTAAAATGGTGCAAACATTACCACAATCGCACATATGATTTTTTCGGAAGTTACCGCGGGGACGTAAAGAAAATGTTATTTTTTTCATAAATTCACCATAAATCGAAATATTGTGCTAGAGACTTCCAATTTGTTGTAAAAGGAAGGTAAATGCTAGAATATTACTAGAATATAAGCGTTTTTGCTTACAATTGCGTTTTTCGACCATTTCGGTAGAGTCAAAGTTGACCAAAGGTTGAAATTTTGGCAATTATCGTTATTTATATGAAAATATCTCAAAACTGATAAAAGCTACAACCATGGGTTGTTTTTAGTTGTATTGTGCATGAAATTGCGCACATTTCCATATATAAAACTTTATATAACGGCTAATTTTAAAATGGTGCAAACATTACCACAATCGCATGCATGATTTTTTTTGGAAAAGAGTTACCGCGCGGACGTAAGGAAAAAGTTTTTTCATAAATTCACCATAAATCGGAATATTGTGCTAGAGACTTCTAATTAGTTGCAAAATTAAGGTAAATGATTGAATATTACTAAAATATATGAGTTTTAGCTTACAATTGCGTTTTTCGACCATTTCGGTAGTCAAAGTTGACCGAAGGTTGAAATTTTGGCAATTATCGTTATTTATATGAAAATATCTCAAAACTGATAAAGGCTACAATCATGAGTATTTTATTGTTGTATTCTACATAAAAATGCGCACATTTTCATATACGTATAATACTTCATGTAACGGCTAATTTACAATGGTACAAAAATTATGTCAAAGTGACAAAATAATTTCCGAGATGTGTCACAGATACTTTTTAGTGCGGCAAGAAAGAAATTCGCGCTTGCGCGCCTGCGTAACGATTGTAAACAAAACAACACCTTGATCCGTGAACTCCCAGCATCCCCCAAGGCGCGTGATTCAAAAGTTTTAGGCTGGTAGGCCTATAAGTATTTTTCCGCGAATTTTAAAAAAAACTTTTGTAAGTCGACGTAAAATACGTCCAGTCGGCACACGGGAGACAAAAAATGTCGACGTAAAATACGTCCAGTCGGCGTAAGAGGGTTAATTTAGCACAATTTTCATGTTTGTTTGGTAGGCTAAGATTTTGAGGTTTAAAGGTTTTTTGGTAATATTTGCCCGTTGTTTATGAGGTTTACAAAAAGATTTATGATTGCCTTTTTGCCTCTGTTTTAGGCAAAGACTACCTGATAGAAGCTATGAAGTACCACCTTCTGAAAGGAGAACAGAAAGCACAGTTCAAATCCCCAAGAACCAAACCTCGACAACCTGTTGGTTTACCAAAAGTAAGAAATTTCTGTATTATTGCTCATTAGATTGTGAAGTGATGTTTGTTATTTTTGTAAAATGTGAATGCATTTCTGAATTTCTGGAATTTTAAAATCTTTTCTCTGTGTGTGACTCCATATTTGGTCAGCTCTTCAAACTGTCTTCATAGAAATCAATGGTTGTTCATATGCGAACAAACCTTCGGTCTTAACAATAGGGTAATTTCTAGTGCCCAGCTGGATCTGGTTAAAATGCAGATGAAAGCAAGGAATGTTGTGATATCTGGCAACGCATGTGTAAATCAGGTGAAGAATGGTCAAAGACCACGCACCTATGCCACCAGGTCAGTCTTTTTCTTAACTTCCTGGGCAAAAGTTGTGGTTGACATCTCTCGGCCTCTACCCGGTTCATTGCCCGTTTTGTTTATGTTTAGTGTGTGTGTGTGTGTGTGGCTGTTATGGCTTCTGCTCCTTCTCAGCCTCGTCAACGTGTGTGCCCCAGAATTCCAGGTTTTCCGTGTTCTTGTTTTTTGGCTTCGGCAGCGACCGATCCCCACATCATATGTAGCAGGTGCCCCTCTAATGTTTGTATTATAACTAATCCATACACGGAATGTCATGCATGGCCTAAAGAGCAGTGGAAGTCGTTTTATAGCAAGAGAGAGCATCTGAGAGTTTCTACTCTTCCTTCATGGGAAGGTTTTACACTTCTTCCCGATGCTTCGTCTCCTGCAGTGCTCACACCCCATAGTAGTGTTTTGTCTGTCTCCTTCCTTTTCTTCCCTTGATTTGTTGTTGGAAGTATCAGGAGGCCCTCAGGCTGAATTTTGTAATGTTGCCCATTCCTTTTCGGGAGTGAATTTGATTCCCTGGAAGGGGGAGGCTTTTTCATCATTCTCTTTTAATCCAGAGTTGGAGGCGTCCAAGATGACGGTGATTTGGAAGATGCTCGAGCTAGGGGATTCCCATCCTTGGAGGGGTTGCCAGCGCACTTTGTGGAGGCTCACTACCCCCCTCCTCAGGCTGGCCAGACCCTCCCCCCTCCTCCTGGCCTCGTCTTCTTGGATAGCCGAAGTCAGCCATCTTGTATTGCTCCGCCAGTGACTGCCGCTTCTTCAAGTCGGAGGGAAGCTGTGGCATCAGGCCCGTTAATGACGTCACGGGATCAGTGGTTTTGTATTCCTCTGCCAGGGGCGTCTGTCGGACTGAGGGGAAGCCGTGACATCACCACCACTTGTGACGTCACTCCCAGTCGTCTCCTCTGCACTGCCTCTCTCAGCCGTGACGTTATCTCTGCCGCCCAGTTCGCTGCATCTCCCTTCCATGTCATCGGAGCCTTCTCTTGCCGATCTGTCTGAGGCTTTATGCCAGGCGGTGCTTACGAGGTCGGACTGTTTTGGATGATAAGTTGGCTGCCATATCGGCTGGGAGGACTGGAAGGAAACGTGTTGCATTGTTCCCGCTTCCTGCGAAGAGATCGCGTAAGGAACCAGTGCTGTCTTCCTGTCCTTATTCCCCCTCTGCGCCACGTTGGCGTATCAAGCATTGGAAGGCTAAGGACTTTGCTCTTTCTTCGCCTACGAGGGAGGAGCAACGCGGCCGTGTTCTTAAGAGTGTTGATGTTTCGGAGAGTGTTAGTGTATCTTCCCTTGTGCAATCTGCAGTGGCTGCTTTTTTCCTCTGCATCGAATCGTGAGCGTGTTGCAATCTCCTCTGTCCGTGCACATCGGAAGCGTGTTGCAACCTCCCCTGTCAGTGCACATGATGCATGTGCTCCTACTTCTCCAGGGCCTATTCGTCGCCGTAAGGATCTCGAGGCACCTATCAAGAGGTCGAAGGTGGTAAGCGCGGAGTTGGAGTAGCAGGAGTGTTTGCCTGCCCCTCTCCATGGTGCTGCCAGGAGTTCAACTTTAGGGGATTCCCCTTTGATCCCAAGTGTTCGGGATTCCTCTCCACCTCACATTCGTACGTCTGCCATGCCCGTGACCATTCGTGGACATGTTAACCCTCTTACGCCGAAGCGGTAAAAAAAATTGTCTCCCGTGTGCCCGAGGTGTTTCAGAGTGAGCGCGGAAGCGGAAAAAATATTTTTTTCAAAAAATCACAGCGTGCTTAGTTTTCAAGATTAAGAGTTCATTTTTGGCTCCTTTTTTTGTCATTGGTTGACATTTAGTATGCAACCATCAGAAATGAAAAAAATTATCATTATCATATATAAATAATGCGATATATGATAGCGCAAAAACCAAATTTCATATATAATTGTATTCAAATCGCGCTGTGCGCAAAACGGTTAAAGGTAACAAGTTACTTTTTTTTCGTTGTAATGTACACTAAATTGCGATCATTTTGGTATATAACACTTTGTAAAACGATAAAAGCAACACAGAGAAAATATTATCACAAAATAATGCATGAATTCGTAACGCGGACGTAAACAAATATTTTTTTCAAAAATTCACCATAAATCTAAATATTGTCCTAGAGACTTCCAATTTCTTTCAAAATGAAGTCAAATGATTGAATATTACTATACTGTAAGAGTATTAGCTTACAATGGCAGTTTTCGACCATATCTGACGAGTTAAAGTTGACCGAATGTCGAATTTTTTTATATATATATTTTTAATATGCAATTATTTCGGAAATAAGAAAAGCTACAAGCTTCAAATATTTTTCGTTTTATTCTACATGCAATTGCGCACATTTTCATTTATAAAACTATGAAATGCCTAATATGAAACAGAGCAAATATTCCGAGAATGGGACGTACGCATTTCAGAGATTTGTGGCGGAGAATCCGCGTGCAGAGGGAAGGAAAGATTTTTTTTTTTAATTCACCATAAATCTAAATATTTTGCTAGAGACTTTGAATTTGTTTCAAGATGAAGATAAATGACTGAATATTACTAGACTGTAAGAGTTTTAGTTTACAATTGCGTTTTTCGACCATTTCGGTAGAGTCAAAGTTGACCGAACGTAGTTTTTTTTCTATTTATCGTGATTTATATGCAAATATTTCAAAAATGAGAAAAGCTACAACCTTCAATTGTTTTTTGTTGTATTCTACATGAAATTACGCACATTTTCATATATAAAACTTTATGTAACGGCTAATTTAAAATGGTGCAAACATTACCACAATCGCACGTATGATTTTTTCGGAAGAGTTACCGCGCGGACGTAAAGAAAATGTTATTTTTTTCATAAATTCACCATAAATCGAAATATTGTGCTAGAGACTTCCAATTTATTGCAAAATGAAGGTAAATGCTTGAATATTACTAGAATATAAGCGTTTTAGCTTACAATTGCGTTTTTCGACCATTTCGGTAGAGTCAAAGTTGACCAAAGGTTGAAATTTTGGCAATTATCGTTATTTATATGAAAATATCTCAAAACTGATAAAAGCTACAACCATGGGTTGTTTTTAGTTGTATTGTGCATAAAATTGCGCACATTTCCATATATAAAACTTTATATAACGGCTAATTTTAAAATGGTGCAAACATTACCACAATCGCATGTATGATTTTTTTCGGAAGAGTTACCGCGCGGACGTAAGGAAAAAGTTTTTTCATAAATTCACCATAAATCGAAATATTGTGCTAGAGACTTCCAATTAGTTGCAAAATTAAGGTAAATGATTGAATAATACTAAGATATAAGAGTTTTAGCTTACAATTGCGTTTTTTGACCATTTCGGTGAGTCAAAGTTGACCGAAGGTTGAAATTTTGGCAATTATCGTTATTTATATGAAAATATCTCAAAACTGATAAAAGCTACAATCATGAGTATTTTATTGTTATATTCTACATAAAAATGTGCACATTGCCATATATAATACTTCATGTAACGGCTAATTTACAATGGTGCAAAAATTATGTCAAAGTGACGAAATAATTTCCGAGATGTGTCACAGATACTTTTTAGTGTGGCAAGAAAGAAATTCGCGCTTGCGCGCCTGCGTAATGATTGTAAACAAAACAACACCTTGATCCGTGAACTCCCAGCATCCCCCAAGGCGTGTGATTCAAAAGTTTTAGGCTGGTAGGCCTATAAGTATTTTTCCGCAAATTTAAAAAAAAACTTTTGTAAGTCGACGTAAAATTTGTCCAGTCGGCACACGGGAGTCAAAAAATGTCAACGTAAAATATGTCCAGTCGGCGTAAGAGGGTTAAAGAGTCATCTGTTGGAGGATTGCATAGTGATGTTCCTGGTGTTGTAGTGGGTTCGTCGTGGGAGCCGGTGCGTGGACCTAGCCCAGACCGGTTAGTTGGTGTTTCGGGCTGTTTGGCTGCTGATCCTTCCAGTAATTTTAATGAGGAAGGTGCCTTAGAGGAGTCTACACATGTACAGAAGTTGTCAATCTCATTCGTGGGTTCAATAATTTGGAAAGTAGGACTCAGGCTCGGTCGTCTTACACTCCTTGCTTGGAAGCCTTGGTGGGAGCTATGCAGGATCCCAAATCATCTTTTCAGCTTCCCTTGTTGGGGCACGTCCAGTCGGTCTTGCATAAGGTTACACCTCTGTTTCAGACTTGGACGGTTCACTTCACTCTGAGTCCTGGGGCTCGGCCAAGTTACTACTCCCGCCTCTCACGAGACATAGGAAGTACTATGCTACAAACTCTGCGTTTTTGATGTCGCATCATCTTAACCCGGACGTCATTTGCCTGAAGCCGGATTGACTTTGGAGCAGGTAAGGTCGGTGGCTCCGTCCCTGTCTCCTCAGGATGCCTCAGCATTGGAATCTACGGTAGCCTCCATGTTGCAGATGGTTTCTCAGCTGGACTGCTGGTCTATGGTCATTGCCAAGATAGCTTCTGACAGGTCCCCATAAGGGTTGGTGAGTGCATCCTCGCTTGCCAGTCTGTTGCAGTTCAGAGGCAAGGCGTTTTCGTATATGGCTCACCTCAGTGTTAATTTATGGGCTAACCTTCTGATTAGAAGAGACACGGCTTTATCTAGGATGGAGCGATCAGTTGACACTGAGTCCTTGCTGGATTGAGAAACGGGGATCTGTTGGAGTCCCAATTTTAGTTTTCTCGGACCGAGCTGGAAAATGAGATAGACCGGCGCCAGGCTGACACCCAAGACAGACTGGTGCACCAGGCCGGTCTAAGTCAGAGTCTCATCCTCGGAGACGTACGGCTCCTCCTCCTTCCCCTGTCCAGCAGCAGTCAGGAAGATCGTTGCCTGGTAGGCTGTCAAGGAGTTCTATTTCGGCAGGGCCTTCCCATTCGACTCAGCCTAGGTCAGAGGACCAACGTTCCTTTTGCTCTCGTTCCTTTAAGCCAAGAAGGGGCCCAAGGGGCAGAGGTAAAGGGGGCTGTTGGTAGGTTAGGCGCCTCTCCCTCTCCTGCGCCATGGGTGGGGGAATGCCTGGCAGGCCATTGGGCCAAGTGGCAGAGTTATGGGGCAGAGAAGTGGGTGGTAGATGTCCTTCGGGTGAGGTACCTACTGCAATTCAACTTCTCTCCTCCTCTGTCGGACAAGCCGCAGTTCAGGAAGGCATATCCTCCAGATTCTCTGAAGTTCTTGGCTCTTCGGGAGGAAGTGCAGATGCTGGACAAGGATGCAATAGAGGGAGTGATGCGTCCGTCTCCGGGATTTTACAGTCACATCTCCTTGGTGCCCAAGGCGTCAAGAGGTTGGAGACCTGTGATCGACTTGTTCATCTTGAATCACTTCATTAGGAAGACACGATTTAAGATGGAGACCCTGCATTCAGTGTTGGCAGCAGTGAGGGAAGATGATTTCATGCTGTCGATAGACGTAAGGGACACATACTTCCAAATCCCTATTCATCCGACGTTTAGAAAGTTCCTTCGCTTCTCTCTCGGGGACAAGGTCTTCAAGTTCAAAGTCCTATGCTTCGGGCTGACAGCAGCCCCCCAAGTGTTCACAAGGGCCCTCTCTCTCATGTCAAGTTGGGCCCATGCTCGGGATCCGTTTGCTGAGGTACCTCGATGATTGTTTGGTCATGGCAGTTTCCAGGGAAAAACTGCTGCAGGACAGTGATCGTCTACTTTGGTTCTGTCTGGAACTGGGCATCGTATTCAACCAGGAAAAGTCGAACCTCGTACCCAGTCAAAGGATTCTCTATCTGGGCATAGTCATCGATAAGACAGTTGCAAAGGTTTTTCTGTCGGATCAGAGATTGGAGAAGTTGTTAGTGGTGGCGCACAACTTCCTGTCGGAATCACATCAGTCAGCTCATCAGTGGCAGGTTCTTCTGGGAGTGTTGTCTTCCCTGGAAAAGCTGGTCCATCATGGGCGTCTTCATCTTTGGTTTCTCCAATGGAGACTGGAAGGATTCTGGTCTCTGGTGGGGGACTCATCCCTGTTAAAGGTTCCTCTGTCTCTGGAAGTGAGAGAAGAACTTCTGTTCCCAGACGCCTCCCTCGCAGGTTGGGGGGTCATTTAGGCGACCTCATTGCATCAGGCGTTTGGAGTTTGAAGGACAAACAGCAACATATCAGCGTCTTGGAGTTGAAGGCAGCCTGCCTGGGTCTGAAGGGAGTTTTGGGAGAAGGTAGAGGATCATTTTGTCGTTCTCATGTCGGACAACACCATGGTGGCAGCCTATGTGAACAAGCAGGGAGGCCTGGTTTCTCGTCAACTTCACGCCTTGACCATCGAGGTTCACGAGTGGGTGGTCAGCAATTCGTTAGAGCTCTCAGCCAGGTATATCCCAGGCAAACGGAATGTGGTTGCAGACAAACTCAGTCATCAGGATCAGATCCTAGGCAGAGAGTGGTCCCTGGGACCACTGAACAGAATATCTCCAGCTTCCTGTTGAAGCAAGTCGCAAAAAGGTCCAGCATGGGTCTCCCCCAAACCTGGAAGAGACCACTTGACAAGCTCTTCTAGGTTTGGGGGAGACCCATGCTGGACCTTTTTGCGACTCGCTTCAACAGGAAGCTGGAGATATTCTGTCGAGTGGTCCCAGATCCTTTAGCATTAGCAGAGGACGCATTCCAACATCCCTGGGACAACCTGGAGGTGTATGCTTTCCCTCCGTTTTGTTTGATCAGTCAAGTTCTGAACAGGCTAGTGAGTTCACAGGGTCTCAGGATGACTTTGGTAGCCCTTCTGTGGCCTCAGGTGGAATGGTTCCCAGATCTGTTGTCGTTGTTATCGGAGGTTCCGAGGGTAATTCCCCCTTAGCAGTATCTCCTGTGTCAACCGCATGCAGAAAGGTTCCACCAGTCAGTAGAATCCCTGTCTCTTCACGGTTGGAGGCTATCAGGTATCTCCACCGAGCAAGGGGCTTTTCTCAGAGAACAGCAGGGCATATGTCCAGCAGTCTCAGAAAGTCAACCTCCGCGGTTTACCAAGGCAAATGGGCAATCTACTGTGATTGGTGTCGTAAACTGGGTTTTTCTCCACTAGCAACCTCTATTCAGCGAATAGCAGACTTTTTAGCCTTCCTCAGAGACGAGAAACGTTTGTCCGTTTCTGCCAATAGAGGGTACAGGGCAGCCCTGAGTTTGGTGTTACGCCTTAAAGGTATCGACATCTCTTCCTGGGAACTTTCCTCGCTAGTTAAGGGGTTTTAGCAGTCGAGTTTTCTCCTAGGGAGCTCAAGCCTTTGACATGGGATGTTTCCTTGGTTCTCAAGAGCTTCACTAAGAGTCCATTATAAGCCTTTGCGTTGCTCATCTGACAGGAACTTGACGCTCAAGACAGTTTTCCTTCTGGCCTTGACATCTTCGAAGAGGGTAGGAGAGCTCCACAGTCTGAGCTATGATATGAAGCACACTAGGGGTTAGGGGTCGGTGTCCTTCGAATTTGTCCCAGAATTCGTGGGTAAGACCCAAAATCCCTCTGTGCACGATGGCAGGTTCGCTTCGTTTTCTATTCCATCACTGAATGACTTTGTGGGTGGTGATGCTCAAGAGCTTTTGTTGTGCCCTGTCCAGGCCCTGCATTGCTATTTTAAAAGGACTTGGCACCTAGACCAGGCTGCTGCAGACTTTTTGTTAGCACAGTCCGTACGAAGAAAGAGATTTCTAAGAATACTATCTCTTTGGATACAGGAAGCCATCAGACAGGCATACTTGGCTCTTGATGATTCCACCACCAAGTCTGTGCAGGCTAGAGCACATGACGTTAGGGGTATTGGTCTCTCTCTGGCTTTCAAAAAGAACTTGGCTGTACATAGAGTGCTGAGCGCTAGTACTTGGTTACACCAGTTCACGTTCACCTCTTTCTATCTTAAGGATGTTGCCCACAGATCTACGGACACGTTTTCCTTGGGTCCTGTGGTGGCTGCCCAACAGGCTGTGTAACTCATAGTTGCCCTCCCTTAACAGGGCACTTTTGTATCTTACCTAAGATGATTGTGTGGATGAGAGAATGAGTGAGTTGGCTGGTCTCCTTCTTTCTCTTGTACCTTTCCTTCTTCCTTTGAGTGGGTTAAGGAATAGACACATCATTCGCTGGAATGGTCTGGTACAGGTGAGTAAGGTAGTCATACTGATAGTGTGGTCGCTTAATATACAAATATCAATTCCTCTATTTGGTAGCATATGCTTCACTCCTTGGCAAGGAGTTGGGAGTAGTAACAAACCCTGTTGTATTGGTTTGGTATTGGACAGTCAAAGTTTCTCTTCGGTTCTCTATACAAGGATTCTCCCATATATCGTATGTTACTCGGGTCTGAGTGGTTAGATATCAATTTATCTAGCTTCTCAATGGGCTTCAGTCCCTCTCCAGAAGTCATTTCTTCTGGAGCTGGACTGGTGGGTAGGCTCCCAGCTGGTTTAGGATGTCTTGTACCTCCCTCCAAGTATGAGTCTATCCTATTGTTAAGACTGAAGGTTTGTTTGCGTATGAACAAATGACAAATTTTCTAAGACAATTTGTATTTTTTATAGCTACAAACCTGAGGTCTTAACATCATACTGTCCACCTCTAGCTGCCCCTCTTATTTGTTATGACATCATGAGTTAGGAAAAACTGATGCGGTGGCATAGGTGCGTGGTCTTTGACCGTCTTTGACCACTCTTCACCCGATTTACGCATGAGTTGCCAGATATCACAAGATTCCTTGCTTTCATCTGCATTTTAACCGGATCCAGCTAGGGGCTAGAAATTATCCTATTGTTAAGACCTCAGGTTTGTAGCCATGAAAAATACAAATTGTTTTAGAAAATTTGTCATTTTATACTTTTGTACTTGAAATATTTGCATTAAAACGCATCAGGGTTGCATACAGTTTCAGGTTACCTAATAGGAAAGGAGGGACCACTTGCAGGCACCCTGAGTGATATAGAGATCTTGAATGTGCCATTCCATGTTATTTCACTTAAGTAGTTTATGCTATGACATGCAGGAGACAACTTAGACTATTTTTTTATTTAAAAACATCATATGCATAGATTTATTTATCAGTACAGAATATATAATTTCTTCATTAAATATAACTACTATACTGTTTCTATGAGTGAGAACTACATATTCTTACTATGTAGTTTTTAGAATAGCTGGATGAAAAATTTAATATTGTACTATACTTTATGGGTAATGGGTTAAAAATAGGAAAAAAAGGTGGGGTTAGAGAAGAGAAAGGAAACGGATGAAAGCATTCTCTTTTATGACTTGCTACCACCGCTCACCCATAACTGCTGTGTGAAGTTTGAAACTTATTAAAAATAATTAATTTATCCTATTCATTATTTTCCATCACCGTCATAATGATAAAAATGGCGAAGTGCTGTAATGAACTTTTTAGTGATGTAGAAAAAATTAGTTTTTTCTTTGTAATGTTAAGTTTCGAAGCATTCAGTTTTTTCATTCTTTATCAACAGTACCATTTTTGTACAGCAACTTGTAAAGGCAGTGTGTGTTGGAGTAAGAAAAGTAGAGTAAGTGTCAAATGTTGAAAGATGAGATACCAGAGAGATAAGAGAAGTGTTGTTTGTAATATGAATGCAAGTTGGTTGGAACAATGAAGGTATGGAGCCTGTAATGAGCATGGGAAGTTGAGAAGAGATTGCCTACAATGATTGGAAGAAGCTTATTAGTTTTTACGCTGCAAATAGTTTGGAAATTGGAGATACACCTTCCAGAGTAGCACATTCCTAGATACACTTGGACATGTTTGGAAGGCATTCATAGAAACCAACTAGATCAAATACCTATTAACAAAGAGAGAAAAAGAGCACTTAAGGAATGTTAGGAGCTAAGGAGGAGCAGGTGTCAGAAGTGATCACCAACTTGCCATTGGCACATTAAAGCTGAAATTACGAGAATCGTCCTTTGCCTCCTGCTCCTCTTCCCCCAGTGAAGAGGAAAAGGGCTTCATTGAGGTTTTAACTAGATCAGGAGACATCTTTGATTGGCTTAACACACACACACACACACACACACACACACACACACACACACACACCCCACCTTAGCCCATGAGAGACCACTCCAGAGGTGAAGCAGCCCTTCAGATTGCCCTTTCCCCTCTGGTACAGGGCCTCATGGCCGTACTGAACACCATGGTGGCTGGTGCAGAAGGTTCCATAGCAACCTTGAGGCTGGAATAGCTGCTGGCTCCCTAGGTACCTCAACAGGCAGATCACTACCTTCCAGAGGACTCCTTCACCGTTCTGAGGACCTCAGCCTCTATATATCTACAGGTTGGGCAACAGTACAGACATAGAAAGATTCAGACAGCAGGACATACAGCTCAACAGCTCTAAGTTGAACAATCTGAAGCTGATGTTGGCAAGTACTATCTGGGCCATTCCTTGGCTCAAATGGTGTCAGGGGCCTCACCACAGGAGATGAGGAGGGCCTAAGCTGATGGAGAGGTGGCCAGTTATCAAGAGCTACCTAGGACCACTGGGTAAGGCACTCTCATACCTTGTCAGACAAGTTGGACACTGCTGGGTCAGTATCATTCTGGAAAGTGAAAGGAGAAAGGCTTTCCTTTCTGTGGTTCAAAAGCAATCTCTCAGGAGAGCTGACTGAACCTGCAGAACAGCTCAATGGTGGATTCCTATTACTTTCTGCCAGATTTTGTGCCGAGGACTACAGAAATCAAGATGGGGGACTTGAGAGACCTATTGTTCTCTCATGTTGTTCTCTTAGCTTCATCTCTGATACTGTGCAGGCCCCCAGGGATTTAAGGATCAAACTGTCAGACCATATCAGGCATTGATCGTCCAGTACCAGATGACCTTCCCCTCAACTAGATAAAGCCCGCTGGCAGTCCATTGAGGGTGATGACAATGGTGTTCAGATCTTTTGGTTTGCACAGCACGCCCAGATTAGGCGAAGGAGCAGGCCAGGTAAGAGGGGAGGCACCAGGTCAGAGGATTGTATACACCCCGAGCTGCCATGTGTTGAGGGGTGCCTAGCAGACAAGCGGACAGTGTGGCAGCATTACGGGGTGGAAGGGCGGACAGTCACAGTCCTCAGGCAGGCTACAGACTCCTGGACCAACGAAGCATCCTCTCTTCCTGACACCTGTTCCATTTATGTCATACCAAAGAGGAGAGCCTTGCATGAGGGTAAGGATGCAGTAGTTCGAAAGGAAGCCATAGAGGTAGTGGAGGATCACTTGCCAAGGTTCTCTGGTTATCTCCTCTGGCAGTCAGTCATAGGTCTCGGCACTGAGTGGCTTTCTGTAGCTGAGGCCATTCTTGATGGAGAGATAACACAGTCAGTTCTGGTGTCCATCAGACAAGGAGACTTTATGGTCTTGATAGACCTGCAGGATGCTATCTCTTTTGTAGATGGCCTGTGTATGGCATTATGCTAATGGATGTACTTTGAACATGACACATGGGTATTTCCATTTTATCCATTTGGAAAAGAGAGTAGGAATTTCCACATTCATTTACATTCTCTGCTTAGGTGAATGAGAGTTCATGGTTGTGAAGAGGTTTCCATTTGAAGCTATTAATGGTAGTTGTAGCATCTGGCTTAGACATTGTATTTTATTCAAATCCCTCAGGCCAGCCTTATGAGAGCTGAAAGTCAGCCCAGTGGTCTGGTTAAACTACTTTAATCTATTATATATTTGGCAATAAGTGTATGTATATTGTATGTATGTATGTATGATTGGTATGGGCGCCCGGGCCGCCGGTCCGACGGGACTGAGATTTGGAATGGTGGCGATGGGTTTCCACCCCGGGAAGGTTGAGACCCTTTGTTCTGGAGGCCAGGGTCCCAAAATTTCTACTTCTCCCCTCCGAAGGGTGAGAAGGGATTCTGTGAAACAGAGCTGGTTCTGCCCGTGAAACGGGGCTGGCTATGCCTGTAGACTTAGTTACTTTACAAATTTCTGTATACATATGACTTATCATTTGGAAAAGAATACTATAGGGTAAACATCAATGACATCAAAGAGGGTGGTTTTAGAAGGGGGTTGACAGAAAGAGAAAATGAGAGAGAGTAGACCGGGTGTTAGGGAGAAGAAAGAGGAAAAAAGACAGACAGACAGACAGTGACAGTGATTGTTGGAGAGAGAAAGAGAGAGTAAGAGAAAGGAACGAGAGGGAGAGGAAAAGAGAGAGAGAGAGAGAGAGAGAGAATTATATTTTATTATATACTATATATATATATATATATATATATATATATATATGTGTGTGTATATATATGTTTTTTTTGTGTATATATTATATATATATAATAGATATAGATATATATATAGATACTATATATATATGTATATATATATATATATATATATATATATATACATATATACACACACATACAGTGTTCCCCCCGTATTTGCGGGGGATGTGTATCAGACACCCCCGTGAATAGTTAAAACCTGCGAATAGTTAAAACCACCACTAAAAAAAGGATTTTGACGTAGGAAAAATCTATTTCCGGGCGATGGGTTCGTGTCGCCCAGTGAAATCATCCTTTAGTTCATTATTTCTAAGGTAAATGAGCTAACAAATACCAGAGAAAAACAAATCAAAGAAGATGTCAGTATAACTGACTCACTCACCCAAAATAAAAGAAGGGTGTCGGTATGGTAACTGGGGCGAGTGAAACCACTACCACGAACTTCTTGCCATTTAGAATTCTCCTATATCAAAACTCCCAAACGAGAGAGCCGATCCACAGGTCAAGGCTGCACTACTACCACTACACCCTACGCCACGCCGATCGCGCTCCTCTGGTGGCCATCCTGAAGTTAGCAGGCAATCTTGGGTGGCAGGGCAGGGCAGTGGTGGGATTTCACTGGGCGACACAAACCCATCGCCCAGAAATAGATTTTTCCTACGTCAAAATCCTTTTTCTGGGTAGAGAATAAGGTATGTACATAAAACAATAACACCAAAAGGGACTTTTGTGAAAATACATACAAAACTTACAACTAATCATGTCCACTTAATCTCTAAATGTGAGTTAAACCATAGTAATTACTTACTCACAAACATATAAGGAATTAATAAAATATATAAAATATTACAAAGTATCAAAAACATTACTAGATGAGAGTGTGTGGGACCCTAGCAATAAAATAAGGGGAACACACTCGATAAGTTTCATATACACAAATATTGAAAAATTACCAAGTATCAAAACCATTGTAAGATGAGAGTGTGGAACCCTAGCATAAAAATAAGGGGACCACACTCGACAAGTTTACATTTACAAAAATTGTGGGTGACCCTAGCAAAAAAATAAGGGACACACCACTAAGCCATCATGATAAGCAGCTAAGGCTAAAGGCGAAGTGTAGAGCACAACGGTAGGATGGACGAAATGTTAAATGAGGCAGGTAGAAAGGAGATCTGGATCTTCAACTACAACTACTGGGCAGTGTCAGTAGAAACTGTGTGTCCCGCTGTCACTGCTGGAAATTTTAAAGATTCTAGGGACTTTAAATAGTGTCGCTTAAAAACTGTCGGCGATTTCCATCCAGTATACTTTTTCAAATCATCAAAGTTCATGTGTTGGAAATAGTTAATTGAGGTGGCTACTGCCCTGACATCATGTGCTTTAGGGAAAGATTCAGGGTTTGCTTGTTTAATAAAGTAGAGGATCTGTTGCCTTATGCCTTTAATTGATAAAGTGCCACCCTTTTCTCTCCTAAAGAGGGGACCCGAAGAGGAGGAGGATGTCCTAGACAGAAAGGCTCGTAAGGTCATTACTGGACAAAGAGAAGGGTCTTGAGGAAGAGGGATGACTTTCCAAGGTTCCCACCTCAATAAAGGATCCTCATTTTTTTGCTAAAAAGCTGCGATCCGGGGAGAGTAGAACTTCTCCTGAGGGGAGAAATTCTATATGTCCCGTATCTCTGGACAGTTCTGAAATTCTAGCTCCTGATGCCAGGCTTAGCAAAAATAACGTCTTTCTTAAGAGCATTATAAAAGAACAAGTAGAGTTGTCAGTGTCTGAAGACAATTTGAGGACATCATTCAAAAACCATGACACAGAAATAGGCCTTACAGAAGGTCTAAGTCTAGCACAAGCCTTGGGAATAGACGAAAAATAGGAATCTGTTAAGTCTATGTTAAAACCCATTTGAAAGATCTTCTTCAAGGCTGACTTATTCGTAGTAATAGTGCTAGCTGCTAACCCTTTTTCAAACAAAGACCTAAAAAAGGATATAGCTGAATTGATAGTCATGGTTTTGATGTTTGATTCCTTCAGGAAAGATGACAACTTCTTAACTGCAGCGTCATACTGCCTCAGAGTTGAATCCCTTTTATCTGATTCCAGGAAAAGGATATTCTGGGGATCTATACCTGCATCTTTTTTAGCCGCAAACACAGTCTTCATTTGTACTGATTGAGAGAGTCTGGGATTGGGAATCTGTTGGGGGCGAAGACCCTATTCCAGAAGCAGAGGATACCAGTTGCTCTTCGGCCAGTCCGGTGCTACTAGGGCCACTTGTCCCTTGAAAGTCCTGAGTTTGTTCAGAACTTTCAGAAGAAGATTCACTGGAGGAAAGATGTAAACCTTCTTCCACTGGTTCCAGTCTATGGACAGAGCGTCTGTGGCATATGCCAGAGGGTCCAGGTTGGGAGCCACATAGCATGGAAGCTTGTGGTTCGCTTGAGAAGCGAAGAGATCTACTTGGAGACCTGGGACACTCCGGCGTATCCATTGGAACGAACTGTTGTCCAGAGACCATTCTGACTCCAAGGGAACTGACCGGGATAGAGCGTCTGCTATCACATTCCTTACTCCCGCCAGGTGGGTGGAGGAGAGATGCCATTTGTACTTGTCCGCCAGGGAAAAGATGGCTATCATGACATGGTTTAGATGTCTTGATTTGGAACCTCCCCTGTTGATGCAGTGAACTACTACTGCGCTGTCCAGAACCAATTTTACATGAGAGTTCTTTGGTGGAAGGAGCCTCTTTAGGGTCAGGAACACTGCCATGGCTTCCAATACGTTTATGTGAAGCTGGCGGAACTGTGGTGACCAAGTTCCCTGAACCTTCTTGAACTGAGAATACCCTTCCCAACCGCTTAATGAAGCGTCTGTGTGGATAGTTATTACCGGAGGAGGATATTGAAGAGGTACCGACATGGACAGATTCTTCATCTGTGTCCTAGGACGCAGACGGTTCCGAAGGATTTGCGGGATTGCTGACAACTTGTCCCGAGATCTGACATTTGCCCTTGAGCGCCAGATCCGGTTTATGTCTTTCAATTTGGCTTTCATCAAGATGTTTGTCACTGAAGCAAACTGAAGAGAACCTAGGATCCTTTCCTGGTTTCTCCTTGAAGCATATTTGTACTTTAGAAATTGCTTTACTGACTTCATTATTTCTTTCCTCTTGGCTATTGGAATTGACAGATTGTGAGAGGATAAATCCCATCGGATGCCTAGCCATTGAAATCGGGACTCCGGAGTGAGTCTTGATTTTCCCTTGTTTATCTGGAACCCCAGATATTCCAGGAACTGAACTACTTTCTTTGTAGCTTTGCGGCATTCCTCGACGGTTGGCGCCCAGATCAACCAATCGTCGAGGTATGCTACTACCATTATCCCTTGCGACCTCGGTTGTTGAACAACTACTTCCGCTAATTTCGTGAATACCCTGGGGGCTACATTCAGCCCGAAGGGCATCACTTTGAATGAGAATGCCTTATCCCCTAGCTTGAAGCCTAGGTAAGGGCGAAAGTGTCTCGCTATTGGGATATGATAGTATGCGTCTGTAAGATCGATAGAGGTGGTGACGGCCCCACGGGGAAGTAAGGTCCGTACCTGTGAGATGGTCAGCATTTTGACTTGTCGCAGCGAATGGATAAGTTTAACTGGGACACGTTTATGATTACTCTTCTTTTTAATGAGCCTTTCTTTGGCACGCTGAACAAGCGACCTTGAAATTTTAAATGCTTGACTCTCGATATTGCTCCTTTCTGAAGGAGTTCCTCCGCATAATCTGTCAATTCCTTCGATGGAAGTTGAAGGAATGGTCTGGATGGAGGGGGGCCTTTGATCCAGCTCCAACCCAGACCTTTTGACACAATACTTTGTGCCCATTTGCTGAACCCCCACCGATGCTGGAAGAGGAACAGCCTCCCTCCTACCTTGGGGATCTCACTGTTGCTGTGTGGGGTGAGCTCCACGGCCTCCACGGAAGTGTTTTCCTCTATTGATGACTCTGCCTGATCCTCTCTGACGAAACGTTCCTCTTGCTCTACTTCCCCTGGCAAACCGGTTGAAGTGCTGAAAAGCCTGGCCTTCGTACACTTGGTTGAACGCCAGGGAGACAGCGTAAGAGGTGGATGGTTGAGCCTGAGGTGAGATCAGGAGGATAGGTTGAGTCTGGCCCTTCGTTGTGGCAGCTTGTCCTGGTTGGGTGACTGGGACAGCTGAAACTGCCTGAACAAAGTGTTGAGGTTTCTTTTGGTAGGGTTGAAACCTCTTTGACTTTTTCAGCTTCTTGCCTGAAGCAGACGAGTCCTGCTTCCTCTTAGCAGAGAGGCCCCAACGATGTTTGAGACTCTGGTTGAGTCTCGTAGCTTCGTTCTGGACCTCTTTAACCGCTGACTCCGGGAAGAGGTCCGCCCCCCAGATGTTGGAGGAAAGCAACTTATTTGGCTCATGCCGAATAGTTGCTTCCTGGAGGACATGTTTTCTGCAATTGACTCTTGCAACTACAAACTCATACAAGTCCGATTGGACTGTATAAGTCTGTGATTTAGTCAATAGCTTGAAGAGTGGTTCAGATGCATAGGAGAGAGCCGCTACTTCAGTCATTACCATTGTGTTCAGAGTCCTTGCCAGCCTGGACCTTGCGTCGAACTCTGTTTGGATGAGGTTGTCCGGAAGCCTTGGAAGTTTCTCGCCGAACTGGTCCATAGCGCAGTCTGGTTTAAACTTTCCCACTGTGAAGGTGGCTGGCAAGTCCTCCCACATATCGCCAAACGAAGGGAGAAGGGGAGATGTGGGATCTGCCTCCCTCAACTGCGGCAAAGGGTCCCCTTTCAAGCCTGCTTGGACGGTGACACTAGCAATCTTCGTTAGGAAGGGAAGTGGCGCTTCCTCTTCCGTAGTGAAGATTGTGAACGGGCTCTTAAAGGCTTGAAGCCTGGTATTAATGCAGTCCCATTCTTCCAAACAGCGGAGCCATTCCCTCTGTGCCTGATCCCTACTATAGAGAACTGTCTCCTTTGGGATCTTGTCCTCCCTATTCAATGCTGACTCCGTCAGCCTGGCGTAGCCAATGAAAGGAGGCTGTAGATTTTCAGGGTAGAACTCGAAGTCTTCAATCCTTCGAGTTCCGCACTCCGGGATGGAGATAAGACCATCTTGGAAAGGGGCGAAAGACGCTACTCTCCAAGGGTTACTCATGGAGAATGGCGGAAGGGACTCATATGGAGGGAGTTGAAGGAGACTGGCACTAGCTGCTGGAGTAGCAGCTTGCGGAGCTTGATTAAAGCCAGACAGGAGGTTCTCTTGATTGGACATCTGCTCCATACTAGATCTCAAAGAACCTACTAAATCTCTTACCTGCTGCATCATCCCGGCGGAAAATGCAGCAGGATCAAAGCCACTCGCTGGCGCAGAACCTGACGACGTCCCCGAGGGGACTACCTTAGTAGGAGAGACCGCCGACTCCGCCGAAGTGCGGGATCTCTCCTTGGAGGACTTGCTCCTCGACCCTTTAGGAAGTGAAGCCGAAGAAGTAGACGCTTTCACTTTCTCTGCTCCGGGGTAAGAAGCCGGAGACTTATGAGCTGAAGACGACGAAGAAGTCTTTTTAGACGACGATGTCTTGTTTAGGGTTTTTTGCGCCCTGTGACCCTTCACCTTGGGGACCACAGAGGCGTCGGGTGCACTATACGGGAGCTCCGCCCCCGTAAAGCCCTGGAAGGAAGAAGGAGGGACAGGAGATGAAGATCCAGGAGCGCCCAAGGGAAGCCCTTGAGCGTCCAACATACCTACCTCAACCAATAAATCATCCACACCTACCATAGGCTCTACATTAATATGTAAGGTGGCGACTTCCGCCGAGATATCCGGCCTGATCCTTCCTTTAGGCATTGCTCCACCTGTCGTTGAATTGTCGCGATCGTCGAGGCTGCCTCAGTAGGGTCGACGTACCCCGTCGACTTGCCTCCGGGAAACAACTGGACAGCCAGCCTTTTCTCCAAGATGTAGGGCTGTCCTTTAGCGGCGTTCTTCCCGAATCCGCCGACCCAAGCTCTCTGGGTTGCGAGAGCGGTCTCCCTGACTGTGGCAGCCTGAAGGAGAGGGCAATTATTAAAACTTGCGGCTAAAGGTGAACCTTAACCATTAGACTAAATTAAGCTTAAGTTTAGTAATATATCAGAACTTCTATTGCATAAAGTTACTACTAGACTAAGAAGAACTTATCCCTCTTACGCCGACTAGACGTATTTTACATCAACATTTTTTGTCTCTCGGGTGCCGACTGGACGTATTTTACGTCGACATACAAAAGTTTTTTTTTTAAATTCGCGGAAAAATACTTATAGGCCTACCAGCCTAAAACTTTTGAATCACGCGCCTTGGGGGATGCTGGGAGTTCACGGATCAAGGCCTTGTTTTGTTTTGAAGCGTGACCCAAGTGCGCATGCGCGATATCCCTTCTTCTCGCTCCAGCCAGCATCAGTAGCGCATCATCCGAGAGCGATCTTTCGTCAAAAGCGTGTTTTTTCTGGACTTGTGCGAGACTTGAGCACTTTGTGTTGCTACAGGACATTCATAGATATGTCTCAACGACGTGTGAACCGCGAAAGGCGCGTTTTACCCGTCGGAAGGGATCGTGTAAGGCGAGTTTTGGACCTGGATGCTGGCGAGGGGCCAAGCACCCAGCATGACCCCGCACCTCAAGGCCGTTCTGTGCGGCCATGTGTGGCTGAAAGTGTTTCAGGAACACAGCGTATGCCTTTGGTTACCCCTAGGAAGCATGTGGGCGTCCTTAGGGGCATTCGTAGGCATTTGGGAGGCCTCCAACCAAGGGACATAGATGAATATCTATCGGAGCTTGATCGGGAACATGTTGCAAGTCCTCTTTTATTTTTATGGCGGATGGTCATCGAGTGATGAGGACATCAGTCCCGATGAAAGTGAGGATGAATATATGCCCCCAATGTCCGTTTGAGGCTCACATCCCGAAAGTGAGCTCGAATTCAGTGGGTTCAGTGCTTACGAGGGGGAATCTGAGGAGGGGAGGGGGAGGGGAGGATGGGGATACGGGGGGTCAAGTTTTATCGCAGAGGACGATACAGAAAGTGAAGGCCTAAGTGAGGGTGATGGGCCAATGGGGGATGGGTAGAGTGCATTATCCGTGCCCGCCCGCGCACGGGCATGTAAGAAGGTCGGCTCGTCGCGCCAGCCAAGGTGAAGGTCGGTCGTCGGAGAGTGACGAGGGGGGTGGACGGAGGACCACCCCACCCCTCCTAACATGCACCCCTTCACGGCAACCCCTGGGATCACCGTACCAGTACCCCTGACTGTTTTGGGGTTCATCCAGCTTTTCCTTACGTGGGAATTGCTGGAATACCTGGTATACGAGACGGTGGACTACGCTCGGTACTGCCGGTATGAGCTGAGGACGACCTTGTCGCATTACTGGCGGGGTTGCAACCTCATTGACATGGCGCATTTTTTGGGGCTGCACATTTATTTTGGTATGACACCTGCTTCCGACGTCATGGCAATATTGGAGGAGGAATTATTTTTTATGTATGCCTAATGTACCTGGTGTTATGTCCCGTGATAATTTCCTGGCGTTGGACAGGTAACTTCAACGCCTTCAACCGAAGGGCCCATATACCCCGAATAACAGTGATCGCCTCATTTTAGTGCGCCCAGTGTTGGATTATATCCGTGATCGGTGTAGAAATCTCGTGATTCCTGGAAAGAACCTGTCTTTGGATGAGGGGATGATGCCTTACAAAGGATGTCTTAGTATAAAAAGTGTATAACCCCAAGAAGCCGAAGAAATATGGTGTGAAATTCTTCTCATTACCGAGGCCAACACTGGATACGTTGTGGACTTTTCAGTGTATTCCGGGGTCTTCTCCACGCTGCGTGACACTGTATTCAATCTTGTGGGACGTTTCCGTAACCAGGGATATCACCTGTTTATGGATAATTATTATAAACTCGGTATCCCTGGCCCAGGAACTGTATGAAGCTGGTGTCACGTCAGTGGTACCCTTCGGTTGGTGCGTGGGGCCCCGAATGTCCTCAAGAGGTTTGCTAGTCATCCACAACACCTGGCAAGAGGAGAGACAGAGTGGCGGCGGAAGGGTGTCCGACTCGTCCCCATGATTATGACGAGTCATGAACCCATCCAAGAAGAGATCGTAAACAGAAGAAAGACACGTCGACAGGGCCGAGTTGTGTTTGAGGAGTTTCGTATCGAGTGGCCTACCGTCATTGGGCACTACAACAGGCACATGGGAGGAGTTGATCTCTTTGATCGGCTCATCCAGTATTATCCCTTCGCCAGGAGAACCAGAAGGTGGACACAGAAGCTCCTCAAATACATCCTTCAGTTGGCCCTCCAAAATGCCCCCTACATACTGTACTGTGGGTACGCGGTGACAATCTTCCGAGGTTGACCCACTTACAGTTCCTAGAGGAAGCCGGAAATGCCCTCATCAACTTCGATCCCGATGAGTGGCCTTCCATTACTGACCCCCTGCCCCGAGCTGCAGATCTGCCCCTAGCGGAAAGGGCAGATAGGAAGGCCAACTTCGCTCGACCTGCCGCCCGCCCTGCTGACGACGCCCCTGCTGACGATGCCCCTGCTGCCGCCGCCCCTGCTGACGACGCCCCTCTTGCTGCCGGCCCCGCCATCACCACTTCTCGTCGGGTAGTGGACCCTGTGTGTTGGCTGCAGCCAAGGGATCACATACTGGAGGCCTTACAAGGGCGAAGGCAGAAACGGTGCCGGGTGTGTCATATGAATGGCAGAAGGAGAGACACCAGGTTCTTCTGTCGTCTCTGCAAGTTGCTCTTTGCAGGATAGGGAGTGGGACCGAAATACCACACTAAGGTCATGTATTGGAGCGCGCCCATAAATAAACCGACCAGCGTAGGCCGCACAGGGCCGTTGGGTCCATCAGCAGTAAGGGTGCGCGTCTCCCTACTCCACCTGTACCTCGTCATGTCGAGTGGAAAAAAAATGCAAGACTCTTCAATGGAGGAGGGAGAGAAAACAAGAATAGAACGAAGAGTCAGGATTACGAGTGAGTATTCTGCATTTATTTTATATTTATTTTTATATTTATTACAATTTTTTATATATCCATACCTATGCATGATAAAATAATAATAAGACATTTCATTGTATGCGAAAAGAGAAGTGTCACCTGCATTCCTTTTATTTATGTATTGGTACCAGAATCGAAGAATGTAATATATAAGTATTTTACGATAAAAAATAAAAACTTAGGGTTAATATAATATCTATATATATATATATATATATATATATATATATATATATTTATATTATAAATATTGTTTTTTTTTATTAAGCAAATTACTTACAGTCTAGTAATATTCAATAATTTATCTTCACTTTAAAACAAATTGCAAGTCTCTAGAACAATATCTCGATTTATGGTGAATATTTGAAAAAAATATTTTTATTCCTTTCCGCGCGCCGATTCTCGGCAGCAATCTCCAAAATGCTTAGTCACATTCGCCTAATATTTGTGCTCCTTTTTATATTACGCTTTTTTTAGAGTTTTATATATGGAAATGTGCGCAAAACAATATAACAAAAAATATTGGAAGGTTGTAGCATTTCTCATTTTTGAAGTATTTGCATATAAAGTACGGTAAGTACGAAAAAAAACTACGATCGGTCAACTTTGACTCAACCGAAATGGTCGAAAAACGCATTTGTAACATAAAAATCTTACAGTCTAGTAATATTCAATCATTTATCTTCACTTTAAAACAAATTGCAAGTCTCTAGAACAATATCTCGTTTTATGGTGATTTTTTGAAAAAAAAAAAAATTTTCCCTCCGCATGCCGATTCTCGGCCGAAAATCTCCGAAACGCGTAGGTCACATTCTCCTAATATTTGTGCCTTTTCATATTACGCTTTTTTTTTAGAGTTTTATATATGGAAATGTGCGCAAAAACATGCACAATATAAACCAAAAATATTGGAAGGTTGTAGCATTTCTCATTTTTGAAATATTTGCATATAAAGTATGATAAGTACGAAAAAAACTACGATCGGTCAACTTTGACTCAACCGAAATGGTCAAAAAACGCATTTGTAACATAAAAATCTTACAGTCTAGTAATATTCAATCATTTATCTTCACTTTAAAACAAATTGCAAGTCTCTAGAACATATTTAGATTATGGTGAATTTTTGAAAAAAATATTTTTTTTCCCTCCGCGCACCGATTCTCGGCCGAAAATCTCCGAAACGCGTAGGTCACATTCTCCTAATATTTGTGCCTTTTCATTTTACGCGTTTTTTTAGAGTTTTATATATGGAAATGTGCGAAAAAACATGCACAATATAACAAAAAAATATTGGAAGGTTGTAGCATTTCTCATTTTTGAAATATTAGGAGAATGGTCGAAAAACGCATTTGTAACATAAAATCTTTACAGTCAATATAAATTCAATCATTTATCTTCACTTTAAAACAATTGCAAGTCTCTAGAACAATATCTCGATTTATGGTGAATATTTGAAAAAAAAAAAAAAAATTTATTACCGTCCGTGCGCCGATTCTCCGGCAGCGAATCTCCGAAACGCGTAGGTCACATTCTCCTAATATTTGTGACATTTCATATTACGCTTTTTTTAGAGTTTTATATATGAAAATTGTGCGCAAAAAACATGCACAATATAACAAAAAATATTGGAAGGTTGTAGCATTTCTCATTTTTGAAATATTTGCATATAAAGTACGATAAATAGGAAAAAAACTACGATCGGTCAACTTTGACTCAACCGAAATGGTTGAAAAAAACGCATTTGTAACATAAATAAACTACAGTCTAGTAATATTCAATCATTTATCTTCACTTTAAAACAAATTGCAAGTCTCTAGAACAATATCTCGATTTATGGTGAACATTTGAAAAAAAATATTTTTTATTCCGTCCGCGTGCCGATTCTCGGCCGAAAATCTCCGAAACGAGTAGGTCACATTCTCCTAATATTTGTGCCTTTTCATATTACACTTTTTTTTAGAGTTTTATATATGAAAATGTGCACAAAAACATGCACAATATAACAAAAAATATTGGAAGGTTGTAGCATTTCTCATTTTTTTTATATTTGCATATAAAAAAAATTTTTAAACAAAAATTCGACATTTGGTCAACTTTAACTCGTCCGAAATGGTCAAAAACTGCATTTGTAAGCTAAAACTCTTAAAGTATTGTAATATTCCATCATTTACCTTTCATTTTGAAGCAAATTTCCAAGTCTCTATAACAATATTTTGATTTATGTGAATTTTTTTTTTAAAAAATTATTTTTTTACGTCCGCGCGCTACGAATTCATGCATCATTTTGTGATAATATTTTCTCTGTGTTGCTTTTATTGTTTTACAATGTGTTATATACCAAAATGATCGCAATTTAGTGCACATTACAACGAAAAAAAAGTAACATTGTTTAACCACCTCTTTAAACCTTTTGCCGCAACCAGCCGCGAATTTTTGAAATACACAATTTAATATATGCAAATTTTTTTCCCCCCGTTGTTTTTTTGCCGCTATCATAATTATTCGCAATTTATTTTATATTAATGAATGAATGATTTTTTTTTAATTTTTTTTAAATTTCTGATGGTGGTTGGCCAATACATAAACTTCAAGCAATGACAAAAAAAGGAGCCAAAAATGAACTCTTAATCTTGAAAACTAAGCGCGCTGTGATTTTTTGAAAAAAATATTTTTTCCGCTTCCGCGCTCACTCTCAAACCCCTCCGGCATACGGGAGTCATTTTTTTATTTACCGCTCCGGCGTAAGAGGGTTAAGCTTAATCATATATCAGAACTCATATTGCAAGAACGTGCTGATGACCAAAGTACTTACCCCATCCAAAAACTGACTCACAAGCTCGTAACAGATGGAACAAGCTTCATGAAACCAGACCTGCAAATCTGCATGGCTGGTGGAGCAAGGAGCATGAGTCCTGCAGACCTCGTGCCCGCAGGGGTCCTGCAACACGGCGTTACAGCCGGGATGCTGGCAGTTGGTAGCCTGTAAGTGGAAAGATACATGAGTATCAAGATTGCACTCACAGGGCTACTCTAGTACTCCGCCGCATGCTGGAGATTAATGAAAAATCGGGCATAACCCCTCCCCTGAGAACCTTATGGGATAAATAGGTGATACAATAACTCCGGTGTAAGCCGGAGGAGGAAATTTCACAAACCAGAGGTAAATTATATAGGTATATGACATATAACTATAAAAGAAATTTCCAACATAGGGCAGGGGAGGGACCCAAGCTTAAGATAAAATACTTAAACTAACTTAAGCATAACTAGAATAAAATCGGAGAACGACTCCGAAGCGCGGCGCTGTCCAACGCTACCGGAAGAGTGCCCAAAGGGGCAAACGCCGGAGACGATGGAACGATGGAAAGCTAAGGACCAACTGAAATCATATCCACTCCGTTGGTTGGCAGAGCCTACCACGCCCCCTCCCGTAACCAATGGGACGGCGGGGTAGACGAGGCAGAGGCCCGCCGTCACAGGGGGGGGAAAAAACAAGGAGGGAAGAAATCAGTTTTCGTGTACACCGCGGGACGCCGGCGCAACCAGGGAGGGGGGAGGCCAACCCCCCAACCCTCGCCACACTGAGGCACCACAGAGCACGAGGGAGAACAAGGTCACCCCCAGCCTAAAAGTCTGTCCAGGCTCCCCTACTCCCTCCGCATAGGGAGAGAGGGAGCCTGGCCCGGATGGAGTGAGCGAGAACAGATCATCCCTCCCTCCTACTCTATAGCGAGAGGAGGAGGGGGGAAAGCGACTGGGGCGGGCGTCTAGCCGTACCGCGAGCGAGAATGGACCAAGGTACGATAACAAAACACAACCGACTAGGTCGGAAAGCCAAGGGTCTAATGCAACCAAACTGACGACGATGGTGCAACAAAACTGAATGATGCAACAAAACTGATAAGAGAGGATGCAACAAAACTGCAACTAACGTGGACCATAGGACCATCAGAGACCCAGGCTACAAGGCTAGACGCCCTAGGCTAACCAGAACATAACTATACATCGATAAGTGAAAGTAGGGGAAAAAACAATGAGTGAAAGAGGAAGGAAGTCCAGGAGTGCACAACTGACTCGGAAGAAAATCTATCACTCAGAGCTAGCCTAAGCCGGTAAGGAGAGCAATGGCTAGGGTCTGGACAAGGAAACACTCAGATGCCTACGCTAGGTAGAGAGACATGCATGCATGAACTAACACCAGGGGTAGGCTAATTCCCCCTAAACGATGTAAAAAGTAACATGGCATAAATAGAAATAAATAATAATAAATAATGGGACTAGAGTAACACGTGAATAAATTAAAAGGAAAGGTTCCAGGTATGGAAGACCGAGAACCTAACCGAACACGAGGCGGGACAATGCCGCCATGCGCCAGACCGGGAACCCGTATTTATACCTAAAAAACGGCAAATACAAGCACCTGGATGGAACAAAACTAAACCCAAACCTTTTCAGGGCACTTAACTTAGCTGCTGCAATAGCTGCACGTTCCATCACGACTTAGGGAAAAGGATAAATCCAAAAAACACAGAGCGAAAGAAAACACGTGTGGTTCCTAGTCCGCTAACTGAAAGGATGACCACCAGAGGCGCGGCGATCGGCGTGGCGTGGGGTGTAGTGGTAGTAGTTGCCGCCTCGACCTGTGGATCGGATCGCTCTCTGTTTGGGAGTTTTTGATATAGGAGAATTCTAAATGGCAAGTTCGTGGTAGTGGTCTCACTCCGCCCAGTTACCATACCGACACCCTTCTTTTATTTTGGGTGAGCGAGTCAGTTATACTGACATCTTCTTTGATTTGTTTTTCTCTGGTATTTGTTAGCTCATTTACCTTAGAAATAATGAACTAAAGGATTATTTCACGCAGCGACACGAACTGAGCCCAGAAATGCTTATAACTGCCTATCTTGAAAGTTCAGATACCAAATGTATACCTTTAATAACATCCTACTTTAAATACACCTAAAATTACTAACCTATTACTGCATTAATCTTTGAGGTTATATTATTAGTCATCTTAAACATTTTACCATTAAAATATATACCTACACATGAAATAACAGAGAGAGAGAGAGAGGAGAGAGAGAGAGAGAGAGAGAGAGAGAGAGAGAGAGAGAGAGAGAGAGACCAGTGAATGGCAACATCATATATCTGACCATCAAGAAGTGAAATATGAATTATTTCTGAGACAGAGAGAATAATAATGGAGTAGAGAGAGAGAGAGAGAGAGGAAGAGATTATCGTAGTATTTGTAAAATACTTTCACATATGATTTTTGTAGTTACAGTTATTATTATTATTATTATTATTATTATTATTATTATTATTATTATTATCATATGAAAATATTAATAAACATATACATACGTGTACCATAAAAATCTCTCATCTCCGTAGAGAGAGAGAGAGATACCTGGAGTTCGAAAGAACTAAAATCTTACTAATTCACTGTAGTATTTTCTTTATTGAAGTGATTGCTCTTTACATCAATATAATATTTGAAAATTAGTAAATCATTTATCATACAGAAAGCATATATCTCTGTAAGAGAGAGAGAATTATAGTTATTATGTGATATCATTTAATCTTATTAAACTTACTAATACAGTATTGATCAGTATTAATATTTTAAGATTAGTAAATCATTTTTGTATCATAAAAATGTATTTAGGCATGAAAATAACATCAAAATACACTAATTAGTGATTATTTATCGTCGGAAAATCCCGCGAATAGGCGAATTCACCGCAAAATAATGGGTAGATATGGTCCAGGAACAAAAAATCCGCGAATCCGTGAGTAAGCAAATCCGGAGAACGCGAATACGGGGGCCCCACTGTATATATATATATATATATATTATATATATATTAATAAATATATTTATATAATATATATTATATATACGATTATTATATCTATATATATATATAAATATATATATAGCTTAGTGTCAGGAGCCAGGAATCAATCCATATTAATAACCATCAATGAAGGGAAGAGGACACACAGATGTGCATGCTGTCTTTATTGCAACGTTTCGTAATTATCAAGTTAATTACATCATCAGGCTGTTAAAATGAAAAATAAATTTCCTAGTAAAATTGTAAAAACAAAACTAAAAATTAAAAATTCAGAAATGCAAAAGCTAAAAAAGTTATTCTTACAAGTGTACAAAATATACACATTAAAATTAAGGAAGTTAAATTATTTAAAAGGACATACATTAAAATGAAAGATAAATGAACATAAAACAAGCAAAAATTGACAAAAGATTGAAAGCAGCAGTGAACAGTTACAGAACAAAGAAGTTAAGGACCAACCTAGAGGAGTGACAGCGTTAAACTAAACGTAAACATAAAAACATAAATAAACAACACAAGTCAAGACAAATACAGAGGGGAGGAAGACGTATGGGTGTTCAACGACGGAACAAGGTTGCTTTAATAAAGAAGCGATTCTAGAATAACAAGGTCGTGCGGGTTGGTGGTATGGCCTAAAATACAGAAGTCTTTATTATCAATATATGTTTTACATATTTTGGAGTGATTTCTGATATTGGAGTGTTCTGGGTTTGCAATCCTGCTGCCAGTACGGAAGCTTATGCCACGATGAGAATCGATACGCACCTTAAGGAGTCTGCTGGTGGATCCCACATAGGTCCCTGTTTGACATTCAGGGCAAGTATATTTATAAATAACACCAGAGGACATATAAGGTGATAATCGCTCCTTCGAGGTAAAGAGGGAACCGGTGGTGAAAGGGTTCTTAGGGATTAATTTTACGTTTATGGCAGGAAAATGTTCCTGAATGATTTCTGTGAACTTTTTGTGAAATTTAATGTCATGAGTAAATAGAAAGCATGCATAGAACTTCATTTTAGGGACAGTTAAAACTTTTGGTTTAACAATGAAATGTTTTTTCAGTAGGTGATCTAATTTCCTATAAATTAGCTTAGCAGGGAAACAGTTATTGTTAAAAAAAGTCAATTAAAAAAGTTATTTCGTTATGGAAACGGATCCAGTTTGACGTAAGGACAAGTGCTCGGTGGAGAAGGGTAGAAACAGAGTTGGACTTAAAATTCATAAAACAGGAGCTATAAAAGTTGGTACCAATTTACTTTTTTAACAAAGAAAAATCCGCAAATGTGTGAGTCGCGAATCCGGAGGACGCGAATATGGGGGAACACTGTATATATATATATATATATATATATATATATAATATATATATATATATATATATATATATATATATATGTGTGTGTGTGTGTGTGTGTGTGTATATAATATAATATATATATATATATATATATATATATATATATATATATATATATATATAATGATGATAATGTAGTTGAGGGTGATGTTAGCCACCCCAAAAATGGTTTGGACCAGTTTTGGTGGAACTATTCTCAAGGGTTGGCTCACAAGATTCCAGGGGGTTGGTTCTTGGGGTAGGACTCGGTTTTTGGCCAGAAGTCCATCATTACAGATAAAGAAAGGGTAATACCATGTACACAGTCTCATTCCTAACAGGCAGGTTTAGTTTACACCCAAGCCTCGTAATTACATGATTGGAGCCCTCCCTCTTTCCCTCTGATGGACATAAGCATAAACAGAATGAGGATTGTCTGCCAAGTCGTTCCTAACTCGTTCATTTTGGGGCGAGACTAATCACCTACCCAGAACATTAGTGTCGCCACTGCGAAATTTGATTTAAGGTACTGAGTAAATGAAACTAATAGCTATGTAATTACTCGGTAAGTAGTACATCAGGCTGTTCGAAATATGAAACAAATATCCCCATGAGAAATAAAGGGAATCAGGGCATTCATTCCAGCCAACCCAAAAAGCCTCCCTTTTCACATTTTTTTTTCTATTGTTAATGTGTTAAAAAATTAAAGTGTAAAGTAATAAAACAGTACGTTGTATGGAGTAAATTTTAGAAAATTTTGTTTCCCTGTATGGTTTACGAACTGTTTGGTGAAAATGGCGCATGGCCAGCTAGGGGATGGAGGAAGGAGAGGAAACCAAAATGGTACACTTGGATCTTAAGTGCATGAAAAAGATTGATTATCCCACAATACATCAACTTACTGCTGGCAAATGGCAGAATTTAAAATAAACATGAGTATTTGCAAACAAATAAGTAATTAGTAAAGAATGCAAGAGGAAAAGGAAAGAGAGATTAAATCTCTTTTCCCAAGGAAGTCACTTATACAAACAATCGAAGGCACACTGACTGAATGTGACGCAGTGTGCTTATTATAGAGCGGAGTTGCTTTTACAGTGGTCAAAATTGTCACCAGGTAGGTATTTTACTGTAACAAAAAAATTTTATTCACTTATTAGTTACAAGGATATTCAAAGGAATCGATAGTGGTTGTGTGTGTGTGTCTGATTGTGTATCTGAGAGAGAGAGAGAGAGAGAGTAATCAGTGTGTTTGCACTTGGATCTTAAGTACACGAAAGAGATTAATTATGCCACAGTACATTAACTTACTGTTGGCAAATGGCAGACTGTTAAAACAAACATGAGGATTTTGCAAACAAACGAATAATACGTCAAGAATGCAAGAAAAGGAGAGATAAAATAACTTTTCACAAGGAAGCTGTTTAAACAAACAACTGAAGGCATGCAGATGCTGAAAGCTGCACCAGTTTGTTTATTATACAATTGAGTTACTTTTACAGTAATAAAAAATCGTAAAAAGCAATTGTCACTAGATAGGTATTTTACAGTAACATAAATAAAAGTGATTTGGGCATATCGAGTGTAAGTAAAAGAAATGGGTGAATAATCATCCCAGCCCAGCTGATAAGTAAGTGGGAAACAGAGCCATTCTTCCCTATCCTCTACTCTCTATCTCTCTCTATTGTCTCACTCAGCGCACCAAACACTGACTTAAGTCTTGAGCAAGCTTTTTTTTTTTTTACTATTATTAAATGTATTGTGAAATTCCCCTTTTTATGTGAATTGTTAATGCTTTTACATGCATACAGTAATATTTTACATCTATTCTCCTTCTCTCCTCAACATATCAACACTCCCACATTCAATCTCAAGTCAGGTGCGAGTGATGGCACCACGGTGACTTACGATTTGTACATCTTTTATGCTAAATTTTATATTGAAATGCTTTATTCTTTTATTTATTTTGTCAAATATGGTTATCATTAAACTATATATTGTAAATGAAAAAACATGTTAACACAGTTTTTCTTGTGGGACGCTGTAGGCTGTCGAATACAAGTATAAACAAGATAATCAGTCAGTTTGAAGTACAAGCATTTGTTTGACAAATGATACAAAATTTTCTGTAAAATAAAATTTAGGTCGAAAACGAAATGTTCCATATAAGAAACGTTTGACAAACGAGGTACCACTTTATATATAAAACTTTTATTTTATTATAAAAATGTCATTGTTATTGTAGATAAAAATTAGGTTTTAAATCCTCTGATGTACTATATTGAAACTTAGATGTAATATATTTAAAATGAAACTGCTTTATTAGCACCCCACAATTTGTTAACTTTTGTCTTTCAGGTATTATTGGTTGTTGGAGGTCAAGCTCCTAAAGCCATTCGTAGTGTGGAATGCTATGATTTCAAAGATGAAAGATGGTTCCCAGTTGCAGAAATGCCTACTAGGAGGTGCAGGTTTGTACTTACACATTGTGCTCATGCTTGGCTTCCCTGTAACAAGAGTACATTTTATAAGAAATCCTATAGCTCTATGAATAAGCATTATCTAGTACTAAGGGTACTATCACAGTGATCATTGCCAAGTTGATACGTATTTTGTGTTTACCTAATTGATTTGTGATTTGAATGAGTTTTAAGATATTACTTAACTCATTCCAATTTCATTTTTTTGTGTATGTATGGATACATGAGTGAATGTATTTATTTTGAGCATGTGTTCCATTCTGGGCCATTGTGTAGTTTTTAGTTTAATTTTCGCTCATTTATCATCTCACCAAATGAACTACACGCATTTAGTTCCAGAGCTTGGGATCAGGCCTAGACCCGGTATTTTATTCTAATCCGTGGGGCCAGCCTTATGAAAACTGAAAGTAAGGTAATAAAACCATTTTTACCTTTTAGTATATTATTGGCATATCTTCATAACAAATAGCCCATTTGAGGAATAATTATAAATCAATGAAACAAGGTTTTATATATGCAATCCCAGCTGAGAAAATGTAAACATTGAAGTACAGTTTCTCTAACAGCAACCTTTTTCTTTTGGTAACCTTTTAGAAATTTCAGTGGTGGTGTAATTACAGTAATTATAATATTTAGGATAACAATATTCATTTTTCATTAAAAGTTTCTCATACATATCACAAGATTGATCACATTTGCCACCATCATAGGGATTCCAGTCTGATTCTGGCGAGTCAACTTTGGCTTTGTCGTCTATATGATACACATCATCTTTGGCACCAACCATGGCATTTTTTAAACGATTTTATGACACACTCAATTTTCACGTTCCCCATGCTTTTGTAACAAAATGCAGTGAACATCACGTGAGGCAGCACACAAAACTGTTTATAACTGTTTAGAACAATTCACTCTTTTGAACGATAATTGTGTACGATCATTATCGTTCATTGTATTTTTATTAGCAGTTGTTCGTTGCTGAATAACCACTGGTTCCATGCAACGTAAAACACCATATATACAATACCATAATACAATACTATATACAATTACCAGTTGTTTGAGAATAGCAATAAAACAAAACAGTGGTTTCCCTTTTAGGCAACATAAGTATGGAAAAACATGAAATAGAATCTGCTTTGTTAACCCTTTGACGCCGATTGGACGTATTAAACGGCGACGAAAATTGTCTATCGGGTGGCGAACCGACGTATGGTACGTCGACGAAAAAAAGATTTTTTAAAAATTCGCGGAAAAATAGTTATAGGCCTACTAGGCAAAAACTTTTGAATCACGCTTCTTGGGGATGCTGGGACCTCACGGATCAAGCTGTTGTTTTGTTGACAATCGTTACCCAGGAGCGCAAGCGCGAATTTCTTTCTTCTCCCACTAAAAAGCATCTGCGACACATCTCAGAAATTATTTCGTCACTTTGACATAATTTTTGAACCACTTTATATTAGCCGTTACATAGAGTATTACATATAAAAATGTGCGCAATTTCATGAAGAATACAACTTAAAACAACTCATGGTTGTAGCTTTTATCAGTTTTGAAATGTTTTCATATAAATAACGATAAGTGCCAAAATTTCAACCTTCGGTCAACTTTGACTCAACCAAAATGGTCGAAAACCGCAATTGTAAGCTAAAACTCTAACATTCTAGTAATACTCAATCATTTACCTTCATTTTGCAATGAATTGGAAGTCTCTAGCACAATATTTCGATTTATGGTGAATTTTAGAATAAAAACTTTCCTACTTCCGCGCGGTAACTGCCGAAAAAATCAAAATTTTTTCGTCCAATTGTCGTAATGTTTGCAGTTTTATATTAGCCATTACATAAAGTTTTATATATGAAAATGCACACAATTTCATGTAGAATACAACAAAAAACAACCCATGGTTGTAGCTTTTATTAGTTTTGAAATATTTTCATATAAATAACGATAAGTGCCAAAATATCAAACTTCGGTCAACTTTGACTCGACCGAAATGGTCGAAAAACGCAATTGTAAGCTAAAACTATTACATTCTAGTAATACTCAATAACTTACCTTTATTTTGCAACAAATTGGACATCTCTAGCACAATATTTTGATTTATGGTGAATTTATGAAAAAAATAAAAAAAAAAACTTTTTCCTTACGTCCGCGCGGTAACTCTCGGAAAAATCAGACATTTTTTCGTCCGGTTGTTGTAATGTTTGCACCATTTTAAATTAGCCGTTACATAAAGTTTTATATATGAAAATGTGCGCAATTTCATGTAGAATACAACAAAAAACAACCCATGGTTGTAGTTTTTATCAGTTTTAAAATATTTTCATATAAATAACAATAAATAGAACAAATTTGACCTTCGGTACTTTACTCGACCGAAATGGTCGAAAACTGCAATTGTGAGCTACATCACTTACATTTTAGTAATATTCAATCAATTACCTTCATTTTGCAACAAACTGTAAGCCTCTAGCACAATATTTCGATTTATGGTGAATTTTTGAAAACGGCTTTTTTTTTTAGTCCGCACGTTACGAATTCATGCATCATATTGTAATAATATTTTCTCTGTGTTGCTTTGATTGTTTTACAATTTGTTATAAACAGTAGTACCTCGAGATACGAAAGGCTCAACTTACGAAAAATCCAAGTTACGAAAGCCAATGCGAAAAATTTTACTGCTCTACATACGAAAAGTTTTCAAGATACGAAAGGTTTCTGAAAGTCCGAGATTCGCCCCATAACAATTTTGAAACTCGCGCCGCACGCCGCCATCTTAGTTATAGTAGACTTGCCACCATCCTCCTGCTCTCCCATTGGTTCCTGATGCTAGCCAAGCCATGAGATCCTTCTCTCTGATTGGACAGCATCCCTCCCATCATGCATCTTTTATACGTACGTGTTGGCGTGCTTTAGCTCGGCCACTCCGCACCCAAAACTTTACCGTATGCAATCAGCATTCGTTCTCTCCAACGATTTCGTTTAGTAACGTAAATTCGTTAGTGATTTCGTTGCAGTACATATTATCGTGTTGTGTGAAGACTGTATTATTACGTTTTGTGTAACTTTACGTAAATTAACGTAGTCATGGGTCCCAAGAAAGTTGAAATTCACAGAAAGAAGCGTATGCTCTCTTTGGAGACAAAGATGGAGATCATAAAGAAGTACGAAGCTGGTATGCGATTGAGTGTGATTGCAAAGGAATACGGCAGTAATCCATCGACAATAGGCACCATCTTTAAACAGAAGGATGCCATCAAAGCAACTACACCATCGAAGGACATCACTATTTTGTCCAGCAAGAGGAGCCATGTGCACGACGAGATGGAACGGCTGCTCCTCATCTGGATAAAAGACAAAGAAATCGCTGGCGATACAGTAACGGAGACGGCAATCGCTCACAAGGCCAGTGCTATTTTCGGCGATTTGATTGCGTAGGCGGAAGACGAGGGAGGGGAAGGGACTTCAACGCCAACCCCAGAGTTCAAGGCTTCGCATGGCTGGTTCGAGAAATTTCGTAAACGGACTGGCATCCATTCGGTGGTGCGTAATGGGGATCCTGCCAGCTCGGACACGAAAGCGGCCGAAGCCTTTAAAAAGACGTTCGACGAGATGATGACCAAGGAAGGCTACAGTTCTCAGCAAGTCTTCAACTGTGATGAGACTGGCCTTTTTTGGAAAAAAATGCCTCGTCGGACATACATCACGGAGGAAGAGAAGAAGCTACCCGGGCATAAGCCTATGAAAGACAGGCTTATGCTCGCACTTTGTTCGAACGCCAGTGGGGATTGCAAGGTGAAGCCCCTACTGGTGTATCACTCCGAGACTCCTCGAGCCTTCAAGGCCCACAAAGTGTTGAAGGAGAAGCTTCCAGTGATGTGGAGTGCTAATGCAAAAGCCTGGGTAACGAGGCTTTTGTTCACCGAGTGGGTAATTCTGTGTTTCGGCCCGACTGTGAAGAGTTTTTTTGCAAGAGAAGCGCCTCCCCCTGAAATGTCTGCTGGTGTTGGACAATGCCCCTCCCCACCCTCCTGGCCTCGAGGAAGATATCCTAGCGGAGTATTCCTTCGTTAAGATTCTTTTTCTTCCGCCCAACACCACCCCTCTCCTCCAGCCCATGGACCAGCAAGTGATAGCGAACTTTAAGAAGCTGTACACGAAACATCTTTTCAAGAGATGTTTCGACATCACCGATACCACAAACCTCACCTTGCGTCAATTTTGGAAGGAGCATTTCGACATCGTCATTTGCATCCGACTCATTGACCTAGCTTGGCAGGAGGTTTCGAGGCGAACCTTGAATTCCTCATGGAGGAAACTCTGGCCTGATCCGTATCCGCCAGAGACTTCGAGGGATTCGACGTGGGCAAAGCTGGTGCTGCAGAGTCAGAAACAGTTGACGATCCCGAAACTGTTTTGGAACCAGATCTTGACGAGATCGTTGCACTCGGCAAGTCCATGGGGCTGGTCGTCGACGAGGACGACATCAACGACCTTCTCGAGGAGCACCAAAAGGAGCTTACGACGGATGACCTGAAGGAGTTGGAGGCCATGCAACTTAACGTTGTTCAAGAGGAGTTCTGTAGCAGCGGCGAGGAAGAGGAGGAGGAGCCTATGACAATGGCAGAAATTAAGGATATTCTAGGCGCTTTTCATAAAGTGCAATCGTTTATCGAAAAAAGACACCCCGAAAAGGCTCACACAGGTCGTATGCTTGTGCAGTTCGATGACATTTGCCTGAGTCGTTTCAGGAACATTGTGAAAAGTAGGCAGAAGCAATCTTCCTTGGATCGTTATTTTTTAAAGAGGCCTTCAGCATTAGCAGGAGTAAGCAAAAAGGAAGAACCAAGTGTTAAAAACAAAGTTGAAAGCAAAAAGGAAGAACCAAGTGATAAAAAACAGAAAGTTGAAAGCAAAAAGGAAGAACCAAGTGAGGAAAAACAGAACGTTGAAAGCGGTGATGAAGTTGAAATTCTGTAAAAAAAAAAAAAAAAAAAAAAAAAAAAAAAAAAAAAAAAAAAAAAAAAAACGTAAAGTAAAAAAAAAAAAAAAAAGTTATAAATAAAAAAAAAGAAAATTTTTTTTTACGTAATTTCTAGATTTTTGTAAGTTAAGTGTTACAGTTTTGTTAAGGTGTTTCGTAAATTTTAGTTTTATAGTTTTCCTTAAATTTTTTATGTGTTTTCGTAAAGTTAAGTGTACGTACGTACGTTATCTGCCGTTTGTCCTCCTCCTCCTCTGCCGCCACTATCGGAGATAGCCTCACTCGAAAGGTAAGCTTCCACATTTTACGTTACAGTAATAATATTTCTTGTACACTAATATACACTTTATTTACAGGTTTTGGATTTTTATTCTTAATTTAGGTATTGAATGGTCCAAATTGTTGTAGTATTTCATTGTTTATAGGTCAATTTAGCTTTATTATGAAATTTAATGGGGTGTTTTTGGAGGGCTTGGAACGGATTAGCCATTTTACATGTAAAATGTGTTCCAAGATACGAAAAACTCATTATACGAAGGCCGCCTCGGAACGGATTAATTTCGTATCTCGAGGTACCACTGTACCAAAATCATTGCAATTTAGTGTGCAATACAACGAAAAAAATAATTAGCTCATTAGCTTTAACCGTTTTGCTCACAGCGCGATTTGTATACAATTATATATGATTTTTTTTTTTTGCGCAGTCATATATTCCAATATTTATATATGATAATGATATTTTTTTCATTTCTGATGGTTGCATACTAAACTTCAGGCAATAACAAAAAAAGGAGCCAAAAATGAACTCTTCATCTTGAAAATTAAGCGTGCTGTGATTTTTTGAAAAAACTTTTTTTCCACTTCGGCGCTCGCTCGCAAACGCCACCGGCATACGGGAGACACTTTCGGAAATACCGGCTCAGCGTTCAAGGGTTAAACTCACCTTTGATAATTGACGAAAGGAATGTGTGTCTGAATTAAGTTCCATTTGGCAACTAGAGACAGTGATGATATCGGTAAAATGTGATCAACTGATTTTTTTAAGGTGTAAACAAAACTAGAGTGCAAATGACGCATCATCGCTCTCTTTATAATATTGTAATATGATATACATACAATATATGATCACAGTAAAGCCAGTTTTATTAAAATTATCATTATTCTCATTACAACTATTACTCGACTTTTGCAAGTGGATATCTGTCATTGTAGCAACCTAACTAAGGCAATGCTCTCTCTCTCTCTCTCTCTCTCTCTCTCTCTCTCTCTCTCTCTCGCTCTCTCTCTCTCTCTCTCTCTCTCTCTCTCTATCTCTCAGGCTCTCTCTCATCTCTCTCAGCCTCAGCTCCTCTCTCTCTCCTCTCTCTTCTCTCTCTCTCTCTCTCTCTCTCTCATCGACTGTAATACTAATGATACAGTAAAAAAAATCTGGTTTTTAGAATTCTGAATGAAGCAATTATTGTAAACACATGACATAAACAATCGAATTGAGTCTCTCTCTCTCTCTCTCTCTCTCTCTCTCTCTCTCTCTCTCTCTCTCTCTCTCTCTCTCTCTCTCTCTCTCTCTCTCTCTCTCTCTCTTCAACTGTAATACTAATGATGCAGTAAAAAAAATCTGGTTTTTAGAATTCTGAATGAAGCAATTATTGTAAACACATGACTTAAACAACCAAATTGAGACAGCTGATTGCTAACATCATTTACCATAACTATTGAGCATTTTTAAGAGCTATTAAAATTGTCAAATTGTTAAACCCTGCCAATTCTCAATGGTGGCTTCCATAATACTAATAAATTAAAGCTTAAGGTTATAGCCACAGCTGAATAAAACGAATAACGGCCAGGCGGTTAAGTGATGTTCGGAACTGGAGAAATTGCTTATATAATGAAGTAATATGTGCACGTTTTCAACCAACCTTCGTTAATTTACCAGAAAAAAGGTATATCCAAATTATATATCTTTTAACATAATGGCAATGAAGATATTGATGATACTCAAATCAGCCGAGAGACTGAGAATGTAAACAATATCAAATGCAAATGATGTACATGACGATGTTCATCTGTAATACAGTAACAATATGGTAATGGTAATATTCTGTAATTGGATACAACAAGCAAAACAACCTAAGTCATCATTATTATAAGTGTAGTTGTACTGTTTAATTTTGGCAAATAATTTCCTCCAAAGATAATTTTGGTTTTGTAATCTAGAAGTCATCCTATACTACAGATATGAGATGAATTAATGAAAATGTGCAAGATTTTTAACCTCATCTTATCTAAAGGTCGTCTTATACACGGAAATATACAGTATATCCTTTTTACAACATTTTATGGATGGTTTTTAGAGCCCTTTAGTAATATATTTTGTTAACTTTTACCAAGGTTCTGTGAATGCACTAATTCATAGCCAGATTTTTAAAAGACCAACTGTGTATTCATTCATTCTACCATAAAACACATACACAGGGTAAGTTTAGAATGCAAAACAGAAGGATATGATTTTTATTTACGGTAACTTTATATGATGTGTGTTGGTAAATCCTGTAAATGCACAAAGCAGGAGGAATTTTTTATATAAGTAACTTAACCAAGTAATTACAAAGCTAGTTTCAACTCCCACAGCAACTTAAATGAAAAAATTCATAGGTAGCGCTTCAAAGTTTAGTGCAGGTGACCAGTCCTGCCCACCAACAGGACTACTGGGAACAACTCGGGAGACAACCTCATATTGTTACTGCCATGCTTAATGTAAACATAGGATATTTGTGGTAGCTTTTTTCATCAATTGCCGGTTATCTAACCAGTTCTCAGTGATATATATTATCACTGATTTTAAGTAACCTTCAAGCTTATAACTATAAGGATCATTATTTTATTCTTTTGTTATTAAGATCAGATTCAAGTTTTTATATTTTTTTCTTGCAGTAGTGAATTTGCAATTAAATTGATTAACTGCATCCTTGATTTTTACTTTAGTAAGTAGAAAATCTGCTACTACTGACCATTTCAAGCCCTTTTTAAATATCAACTGTATCTTCCTGAAAATTTGGCACAACATGTTTTACACCTTCCGCTAATATATGGCAATATGATTAAGTACCCTGAATAAATAATTAAGGCACTTTACTTAGAAAATTTTAAATTTCCTCAGTATTAGATGTAAATATACGAACACCTGTCTTTGGCTTAGCCAAAGAGTTAAGAAAGAAGCCCTGCCCACTCCTCTCTTTCTTACTCTGTCTGATACTTATTAATGGAATAGTGTACTATCATACGTTTTTTTTTTTTTACATTTTAAAATGTACAGGAACTACCATTTATTACTGATTACTTTTCATAAAGCCATTTGTATGTTTTTATTTATCATGTATTTCCATGAGAATGGTGTGGTAGGGGCAACTCAAGATTATTATTGGTGATATAAATATGGAAGGAAAAAAATAGATCATAGTTTATTTAAAAGTAAGATTACTAATACATTATTTTATTATGTATATATATCCAATAAAGTATGTACAATATATACAGAAAATTTACAGATTTTGAAGTAAATTTTTGCAGTAACCATGAAAACAGCATAGACATACAAAATAAAAATAACTGGTGGATAAATATATCAAAACTTATTAATTACAGGACTATATATACACACATACAAGGATATTTCAGCTCACTCCCCATCACTGTCTTAAAACAGATGTCCTTGTCATCACTGGCGACATTGACAACGATTGGATCTATGCAATCCTGGATGTTGTCAGTAAGCTAATATTTGTTCTTGAAAGCTTGACTTCATTGGACAGCTCCTTCCCACACCTGTTTAGTGACAGCAAGCCTTGCTTCCTCTAATCTGGCCTTCAGGTCTGCCATGGTGAAATGCCGTAACGATGAACGTACACATAGCTTCATATGCGCCCATACCTGCTCGATGGCATCGAGTTCAGGATAGGCGGGTGGAAGCCGGACAACAATATAAACACATCTGAACAGCTTGTAACTACTCTAATTTTCAGTGGGTATATTTTCCAGTATATATGTACTCTAAATAAACCAAGAGGTCATAATAGTCTCCCAAAATAATGAAACAAATAAAGTTAATTGCATAAACTAATTTGGATATATAAAACAATAATCCATAAAGTAATTTAAAAATGTTAAACACTATACGTCATAATCGTAGTACGTTACACTTTCATTCATAATTTGTTAACGGAGAGGAAGAAGTGGGAGGGCCGTCTTTCCTAACAGTGTCCGAAAGTCTCAGTCAAATGCAAAGAAAATTGGAAATGTTCAAGAGTAAAGTGCCATTATTAATAATTTTAGATGCTTAGTTACATTGCCATACATTAGCGGAAGGTCTAAAACATGTTAGGCCAAAATTTCAAGAAGATACAATTGATATTTAAAAAGATATTTAAGAAAACCTATGCACCACAAGCCATGAAATGGTCAGTTGTGATATAGAAGCAGTCATTGTCCACTTAGCCTAGGATAGCGTGGCTGTAGACTGTTTGCCTGACTAAAGATAGCTTAGGCAGTCTACCATGAAGATTAAAAGTTAGTTAAGAAAGTATAGGCTGAAGAATGGTTGATTTTTCAAAGCTGTCATACATTCAGTCACAATTTATTATAACTGGCGAGACAAAAATGTCAATAAAGCATGTTTAAAATGTAGTTGCATAAAAATTTTAATTACCACCTTTACCAAGTAGCATAATAAAATGTAAACTTAGCATTCGCTACCACCTTTACAGAGTAGCGTAGTGTAAATTAAGGATTGCTTTTGAATTGATTTTTCCGGAAATAACATAGATATCAAGTCTCAAGTAAAGTTGAATAGGAGTTACATATATTTGTATGATGGTACTTTCTGTACTTCAGCATTTGTCAGTAAAGAATTAATTAAACATCTTGTTACAGTTTCCTTTGCAGAGAACTGAAAAAGTGGAGGGGGAGAACATAGTAAGGAGAAAAATTGTGCTTATATTTTGGCTGCTTTTCGGGGAAGAGTAGCTGTTCTTGGCAGCCAAAAATTGTGCTCTGAGTGCCAAAAGTGTTCACTAGTTTGTGAGCTCTTAGTTCCCGATGTACTAGCTCGCCTGGCACTCAGCTAGCCTGGTGCCAGCTTAGAACACCCAGGTCCCGACGTTAACTCCCGATCTTGTGACACCAACTCTCCACATCAATTTTTCTCTCCATCTACTGGCTCTCTAATTTTTATCAATTTGCTCTTGCGCCTGGCTTCATTGCTTCCTTCCTGTGCCTTTGCCAGTCTTGTGTATGGGTTGACAGAAATTAACCCTGTAACTGAAGTGTTGTGCAGTGGAGGAGGTGATTATCTGGCCTGCCGGTTCTCCTATACCTAAGTCACTGTCATACTCCCCTAAACCTGGGAGGAGTCATACTGAAAGTCTAATGAGGGCTGGTGGGAAGTCCCCCAGGTAGCCACCCCCTCTGTCAACCTTGTTGCTGGTCCAAGGAATTGACAGACAGCCACTGGAAAGGCATCTTACTTGATGTATGGTGGAGAAGGTGGCTATCTGCCCCCTTTGGATCTCCTAAACTCAATCTCAGTCAGACTCCCCTAAATCTGGAAGGAGGCATACTGACAGTCCTTGAGAGTCCAAAGGAGATTTTGACCCCCTGGGTTTTCTAGTGAATCTCGGTCGTTGATGAGGCAGTATTCAGATATGTAGTTTAGCTTTTCTCTGCTCTCCTGTAAGCATCTCAGAGAATAGGAGTCTAGTTTACAGCCATCTTACAATGTCTGGGACAGTTTTGTGCTTCTGCCTTGTGAACTTCAGGTTATGAAACGCTGGTGTTTGGTGCCAAGTCGACCAGCAGTATCCAAGCATTCATCATTGTCCAAGCCAATAGCACTCAAGCGCCCATAGCACCTATCTCTTCTAAGAACATATTGTTGTTCTTTTTTGAGTGCCAATTGCCATCTAAATGTGTAGCTCCCACCTCCAAGTGGCCGATGCTAGTCTCTAATTACTGAGTGCCCACTCTTCGGTATTGGACCTCCCACCTTTGTGTACCATGCAATGTTCAAAAGCGTTTTTGTCTCCCTTCAGCCTGTTCCACCTTAACCTAGAGTTGTAGACAAGCCAAAGTTGCTCCCTTGTTAGTGTCAATTAGTGTCTCAAGACATGTCCTTTGCACAGGGACTTTTGTGTGCAACTTTAGGAGCTTGTTGAAGAAAGCTCCCACCTCTGGCAGTTTTTCTTTGCTTCCAAGTAGTATCAGGGGGTTGGGAGTCTGACTTTGGTTTTTAAGGGAGCAAGACAAATTGTATTTTGGTATTTTCTCCCTCCCTCTGGTGCTTAGACAGAATTAGTCCTGGCTGAAGTTCTTGTCAAGATTTTTGAAGTAAGAGTCTTTCTTGACTGGCAATAGGAGCAGAGGCGAAGATGATAAGAGACTGTTAGTGTTACCGAGAGACATTGCTTCGGTTGGTCTCTTAGTACTGTCCTGTGGATAAGAACGGTTGAGATACATAGTTTTTTGAGATTTCTACTCCTTGTTTGGTATCACAAGAGGGGAATTTTGTTGCTCTTTATTTTATGGGGAGAGAAACACAGTTGCTTGCAGTCCTCTTATCTTCGCCTTCAGCCATCTACCAAAAGTATCACAGCTACTTTCAGATGGTTCAATAATTTCTATCCCTCCCTGTCTGTTTATTCAGAACATTACTGGATGAGTCGTTTGGGGACTTGGTTATCTGCTGAGACGCTTAATCAATTAAGACAGCGGTAGTATATGAGAGTGTTTATCCAGTTTCGAAGTTTCCAGTGTAGACTTTAAGCACATGACTTCATTTTTGGTTTCTCCCATCCTCTGAAAAACGTAGATAAGTTGCCATTTTTTCCGTGTCCCATCCAGTGGCAGAAGGCTACCTTCAGCTCACATCCTTCCTACGGGTTTTGCTGTTGTTACATATACACAGTAGGGCCTCAGGTTACGAAATTAATCTGTTCCGAAGCGGCCCTCGTAACCTGATTTTTTTGTATCTAGAACTATGTTTTACATGAAATTGCCTAATTCATTCCAAGCTCTACAAAAACACCACAATAATTTTTATAATAAAGCTAAATTGACCAATAAACCATAAAATACAACAATTTGGACCATTCACTACTTAACCTAACCGTTACTGTACCTGTAAATAAAGTGTATTAGTGCACAGGGTACAAGAAATATTGTGTGTACATGTATGTACGTATGTAGTAAAATGTGGAACCTTACCTTTCGAGTGAGGTGATGTCCAAAAGTGGCGACAGAGGAGGAGGACAAAGCAGAAAACACGAACACTTAACTTTACTAAACACATTGAAAAATGGCCGAAAACATTAACACTAAACTTTTTGAAACACATTACCAATGGCAGAAAACTTTAACACTTCTTGTTTATCTCCATCTTCGTCTCCATAGAAAGCCATCCGCTTCTTTCCATGAACTTCAGCAACATTCTTGGGACCCATGGCTAATAACGTAAGTCATTAAGTTCACACACAACACGATAAAGTAACTTACAGTACAACGAAAGCGAAATCACTGAAGCGAATTTACGTTAACAAACAAAATATAGTATGTGAATGAACTAATTCCAGGTGTTTACGATAACGCTGCCGCAAAAAATGGTCAAGGAATGCCTTTACATAGAGGCATGATGGGACAGATGCTGACCAATAGGAGAACAGGATCTTACAGCAGTGACTAGCATCAGGAACCAATGGGAGAGGGAGAGGATGGTGGCGAGTCTACTGAGTTGGCGGCGCGCGAGTTTTAAGTGTTCTTGGTGGCCCGGGGGAATCTCAGACTTTACCTTTCCGCAACCTGAATTATTATCGTACAGAAGCAAAAAAATCTTCATCTTTGCTTTTGTAACCTGAATTTTTCGTACGTAGGGATTTTCATATGTAGAGGTTCCACTGTATCTCATCCTTTGTCCGATTTCCTTTGGAATGATGATATCTTCCCTCCTGACCATTCTTTGTTTGAAAAACCTTACTTGGGCAACAAGTATAAGAGAAAGCACCGTGAACCCTCTCACTAGTGATGCCTGTTCCCAAGTGCTTGAAATAAACTTCAGAGCTCCCTCCACCAGCATTTTGGGGCCTGGCACTGATTCCAGAGTACCCGAGACCTGTTCCAGAATGCTATCTAGCCATTGTAGGCTCCTGCCGCTAATGCCTAATTCCCTTTCTCAGGCTCTCACTCCTAGTTTTGTTCAAGACCACTGCTATCCCATGGCCAGGTTTTTGTGCCTCTTTCCAAGGTTTATAAGCATGTCAGATATTAGTTTTTTCTACATACAATTCCGCATTTGTTTTCAGTCTGTATGAGGTGTCATTGAGTCCATGCAGGGCATTATCGAAAATAAGAAGGCGATCCCGCCCTGATGGCCATGTATCCTTGGATGTCAAGTATTGGCAGGATCAGCAACTAGTCTGCATAGCTTTCTCCGAGTCTGCATGATATTCTGAAAGTTCGCTCGTTTGTGTGAGGAGATGAACCGAAAAGTCCTGTAGTCCATTCTCCAGTGCAATTGGATGGAGTTTTTGCATATGTAGGATACTTCTTCCATGTCCACATACATATAGACTCCGAAGAGTCTCTCAGACCTTTCTTACAAGACAGGTTCTACCAGTTCGGGTATTTATGCTTTGATCTTTATGGCATAAGCCTTCTCTCAAGTCTTTGCTCTGCTTACTTTGTCTTCTTTTCTGGCCATGAACATCAGCCTTTCCCAGTAGATCAACAGGGACAGGAAATCATAACCGAAATCCACTGTTTTTCCTAAGATCCAGCAGCTTTCTGGCAGACCTACGGTGGTGGCTGTCCGAACTTCAACTTTCTGAAGGTAAGTCCCTCATCATGAGACTAGTTTTAGACTGCTTCTCACTCCATTGTTCTAGACAAGAGAGCCCACTTGGGGAACCTGGAAATTTCATGTACATGCTTCCTGGAAGAATGGATCCCTCACATTTATGTCAGGAAGCTGAAAGTGATTCACTTAGGACTTCAGTACTTCTCTACCAAAATTTCCCACCTATTATGTGGTAATCTAAGACCACAGTCCTAACATATTTACTTAAGCTCAGACCTCCCAGTCACATGATTTATTCAGGGAACTGAAGTTCTGACAAACATTCTGAGCCATCAGAAGCATGTCCTATCCATTGAATGGATCTTTGATCCCATGGTTTATCAAGATCTATGGAATCTATGAGGCGGGCTGACTTTGAACCTGTTTGCCACCTAAGGAACCCTTGCCTTCCGTACTTTTGTTCCAATCCTATAGCATGTGCATTGGATACCATGCTATAGACCAGTTCATCTTGGACCTCCTCACCTTACATCCATCTTTATGATCAAGGAGGCACTAAACAAGTTCCAGGCTCATTGTAAAGTTACTATGGCCCTCTCAGCCCTATTCAGAGCCATGTTAGTGGCTCTCAAACTTTCTCGGTTGTTGATGGATTCTCCTAGGTCATCCCCCAATTGTGTTTTTAGACAGCCTTGCTTCAACAGATCCACCAAGGGTGGTCAGCTTTTGCCCAGACAGGGTCAGACTACTAAGGTTTGCATAAGCTACTGCAAGACATTAACATCAATTTCCTCTCTCTTTTTCTACCAGACTTAGGGGTCAATTTGCTGAAGCTGGTGTCTCAGGCATTACATCTCTTCTTGAGAGATGTCTGTGACCCAATTATGAATTATATCTCCTTTTAGGAGATCTGAAATCTCATATGCCACCATTAAGAGGTATCAAACTATGCTTAACTCATGTTTAAGCTTAGAGACCTAGTTCTTTTATCATACCAATCATATGACCTTTCAAGTCCTGGACACGTCCAAGCAAGGAAGCAGGAAACACGGTTTGCTCATTTTCCCTTATATCGTTAGCCAAGAACGAGGACCCATCCAAGACCTGAATCCATTTCTTTCTCCTTAAAGAACTTAATGGATATCCTTGATTTCCAAGAGTGCCAGCCAGCTCGCATTGCGCCCATCTTTCTTGGCGCCAGCTCATGCTCTGAGTGCCCAGAAGCACTCACTAGCTCTGAGGAAGAATAGAAAGCTCTTTGTCCAGTTAGAATGTTCAGGTATTACCTGAAAGGAACCAGAAGTTAAAAGGCCATCCATAACCTGTGGTGCTATGGCAGGAGTTTATCTAGCCCTCTGATTAGAACAACTTGTCTTTTATCCTCATGACTATTTTCTGAGACACAAATTTAGGAGAGAATTATCCTCCTTTCAATAGAAGCACTAAAGACGTCAGAACTTCTAACTCTCTAGTTTCAGGCAATATGTTCCCCCTTACAGCCATTCTACAATCAACCTACTGAAAGTGTAATTGATCTAAACTGTTCACAATTTTTAAAGGAAGTTAAAACAGTGTTAAAATTTTACAGTATCTCTTGATCATTTTTAGTAACTGGCATGGTATCATGATAGGAAGCATAGGAGTTTCTCTTACTAAGTCTTCACCTTGTTGTAAAGTGCCGAGTTTTGGGGAGTCAGTGGTTACAATATACCTGGAGCATCCACTTATAGGATTTTCTCCTTCTAAGTCTTCACCTTGTTGTAAAATGCCGAGTTTTGGGGAGTCAGTGGTTACAATATACCTGGAGCATCCACCACTCTCAGTGGATGGGCTGTGGCTTATTTCAGTGAAGATGACAGTCTTATCTGGTTGTGTTTATATTGTTACTGTGCCCAGGGCAATGGCACTTACAGATGCTTTGCTAGCCATCAGTTACATCCTTCACTGCAAAGCTCCCCTGATACTTTGCTAGTCATCAGACAGCTCCTTCTCTGAAAGTTCCCAATTAATTAGAGGTGCTCCATGGCTTTACCGCCATGCAGTATAAGTCAAGTTGAGCACCAACCAGAGGCAGTTTTCTACTGCAAGGAATGAGAAGCATTGTATTTAATGCTAGCAACTTTTCTATTTTGAATTCATTACATGAATTAATGTTTTGGAATAGAATATATCCAACTTCTTGTCAATGGGAGATTCAGCTTTGTAATTACTTGGTAAGTTACTTATATATAATGACATTTTTATGATAAGATAAAGTTTTATTTATACTTACCAAGTAATTACATGACTGTGCCCCCCCTCCTCCCCTCTCATGGACTTAAGGCATAAACAGAATGCGGTTGTCTGCCGAGGCGTTCTTGGTATTCCCATTAGTGGGCGGGACTGGTCACCTGCACCAAACTTTGAAGCGTTACCAATGAATGTTTTTATTTAAGCAGCTGTGCGAGTTGAAACTATAGCTATGTAATTACTTGGTAAGTATATGCAAGACTTTATCTTAAAATAAAAATTTAATTTTTTATGTCCATTTTAGTGACAGCTCTGTATATTTATTCCAGATGTGGAATAGCTGTAATAAATGGAAAGGTATATGCTGTAGGAGGTTTTAATGGCTCACTAAGAGTAAGAACAGTTGATGTATATGATCCAGCTCGAGATTCATGGACAACTTGTGCAAGCATGGAGGCTCGTAGATCGACTCTTGGTGTAGCCACTCTAAATAACTGTATATATGCAGTAAGTATGTTTCTATACTTTTGGTACCATTTAAGATGTACATACATTGTATCTGCAGTAATGTAGGATGTCAGTTACCATTCTTGGGCTTGAAAAGTGACCTAGTCTGGTCATTACAATGTCTGTTAATGAAATAGACTGAGAAGATACCCAACTGCAGTAGGTTATTAGATTAGTTATAAAATATAGAGAAACGGTAGAGTATATAATCATTACCTTGGCTACAGGGAGCACCGACTGCTAAATTTTGAGGAATTTTCAAATTACAGTGGACAACCTAGTACCATTCACATTCTCGGTATTCGCGGACTCACGTATTCACGGTTTTCTCTTCAGAACATAACTACCCATTATGTTCGAGAAATTTGCATATTTGTGGTATTTTTCTATGAGAAATATCCACAAATTCCTGATTATTTTATCAATTTCA